>NC_133782.1:31165038-31191535 GCF_003597395.2 Chelonoidis abingdonii | reverse complement strand
TCATAACAGATGTTTTTACCAGAACTCGACCACTCCTAAAAAATGATGTTGGACTCAAAATACAGTGTGAACACCGGCCCTTTCCTGAGGAGGTGGACAAGATCCCTTTGTGAAAAAGCCGACCTGAGCATTCCGACTTGCATGAAATTGTTAATGAGGAAGTAAGAGGTTTTAGTCTTTGATTTCTTTGTTCTTTTGCCTGTCAGCTTCAGAGTCCATTTGGTAAATATTCACCCTGTACAGGGCACTTAACTGTAAGCTTTCCTGTTGTTAAAGGGTATTGCAGTAGAACAGGGGTCAGCAACCTGTGGCATGTGGCTCGCCAGAGTAAGCCCCCTGGCGGGCCAGGCCAGTTTGTTATTCTGCCCCCATTGGCAGGTTTGGCCAATGCAGCTCCATGCCGTGTTTGCTGTCCCAAGCCAATGGGGGCTGCAGGAAGCAGCGTGGGCCAAGAGATGTGCTGGCCACGGGTTCCCGCCGCCCCCATTGCTGTGGGATGGCAAACCACGGCCAGTGGGAGCCGCGATCAGCTGAACCTGCCGACGTGGCAGGTAAACAAACTGGCCTGGCCTGCCAGGGGGCTTACCTTGGTGAGCCACGTGCCACAGGTTGCCGACCCCTGCAGTAGAACGCTACCAACTTCCGTTAACGAGGTGACAAACTCACTGCAGGTTAGTGAAGTCTAGGAACTATCTAGGGATGATAGTATGACCTGTGATATGACCCTACCTATTACTGGCCTGTTGGGGAGCCCCACACAATATGTTTTGCCCCAGTCCTGACACACTATGATGACCTGAAGCAGTGACTTGTTTCCTGCTGCTGCTCTAGGGAAAGAGGCTAGCACCTTTTCTTCTGTCTTGTGAGAGCTCTTGTAAATATGGCATTTTTAGATCAGAGTGAAAAATGTGCTATTCTTCCAGCTCATTTGAAGGACCAATATTGGAGTTGACTCTGGTTACATTGTTTTGTCACAGTTATCCTAAAGAAACTCCCCAATCAATATCCTATTTCAAGTCCCATCCACTGACCCTCCTCCACATCTGTGGGACCTCAGTACTCAGTGCTCCCATAAACACAGGGGAGTGTTCCAGGAACTATTCAAGCTTGTGGTTTGTTGCTCTGTGAACTAGTTAGGGAGGTGCTTTGAAATGCTGGGAAAGAGGTGTTGCTGGAATCAGTATTCCATATCTGTGAAATAATGTATTTCAGCTGGAAGAGCGTCATGAGAAGCTGAGGAATGGTATGGCCCAACAGATCACTTATGAGACTTCTATAGATCAGCAGAGTGAAGAGGAGTGGCGCAAGAAGAGTTTCCCTGACCCAATCACTGAGTGTAAGCCCCCGCCTCCTGCCCAGGAATTCCAGACAGCACGCCTCTTCCTCTCGCACTTTGGATTTCTGTCTCTAGAGGCACTGAAGGTGACTTGATATCTCCCTTCATATTGTACAAATGGCCTCAAACACCCCAGTATCCTGTAGGACAAAACAGTGTCATTTAGCAGCTTTGCTAATGGAGTTTTCTCTTGTTTAAATATACTGCTAGAGCTAGTCACTGTTACGATAGCTGTGGTCTGCTCAGATGTCGGGAAATGAACCCAGAACTTCTCAGGAGTTCTGGAAGCCAGAGGTCTAATGCTTCAAGCTTTGACTATAGAGCTCTAAGCTGGTTTTACAAAAGGTACCTAAATTGGGATAATTACATATTGTGTACTTGAAATTCTTCCTGCAATTTCAGTTGGATGCCATAGTTGCTTTCAGCCCTAAACATTTCTGTAGGATTGCAGTATTCTGTTAAACAGATCCAGTTATCCATACATATATAGCTTGTAAGTTGCTACATAAAGCACTTTTGGATCCATGTAATGGAAACACTAGCTAAATGTACAAGTTATTTTATGAGTTAGTACAGATAATCCAATTTTCAGAGGGAAACACTGCTTTTGGGCTCTCTATCTCATCGTGGAGTTTCTCTAGCTATGTACAGGCTGTCAACAAACAGAGAATTGAGCTGTTGCAGAAATAATAATCCCAAGAAGTACTTAGTGGTGATCTACAAAACCAAGTCCATGTGGAGTTCAGCACAGCGTTAGTGTGCTGCAAGTCCTCCCTAGCCTGGGTGTGGGTGAAAGCATTAATATTAAATAGTTCAAAATTATTTCTGTTGTTTCCACTCAGTGAAATCTCTTGGTACTTCTAGAATTTCTTCAATGAACCAGAGACACTGTGACATCAAATATTACAGGCTTCTTTGCGAAACCATACAAAACAAGGCTTTTGTGGTGTCACATTTATATCCCTTTAGAGATTGTTATGGTTTTGATCTTATTTAGAAAAAAATTACATTTGTTCTGTTCATTATTTTAAAATGGATCATGGTGAAACCATCAAAAAAAACCCTTTTTCACCAGTAATGTTCTTTAATAGATAATAAATTGAACATCTTTCTTTGCTGGGTAGGAAACTGCTAACAGCCGTCTACCTCCTCATCTGATCGCACTTGACTCCGCTCTCCCTGGGTTTTTTGATGATCTTGGTTACTTGGATCTACTGCCATGTCGTCCTTTTGATACAGTTTTCATTTTTTACATGAAGGCAGGCCAGAAAACAAGCCAGGAGGTATGTGAAAAATTGGAGCACTGATTGGTCTCGATATGTCTTTGCCTCTTAGTTATATAACTGCGATCTAATGGCTGGAGCAGAGGACTGGGACTCAGGATTCCTGGATCTGCACTGAGTTGCTGTGTGATCTCCAACAAGTCACCATGCTTTGTTTTTTTAATCTGTAAAATGAGGATCATTTATTAGTTATTTATGCCGAAAGGATTACTAATGCTTTGTTATCCAGTACTGTTCTAAATGTATGGAAACGCTTGTCTGCAGAACCTGACATTAGAGGGACACTTTCAAGGTTCACAGGTCCAATGTACGAGCAATACCATAACTTGTTCCAGTGGTGTACAAAGTCCAGGTAGTTTGCTTTTGTAGGGTTTCATTTCAAACAGATGGCAATGAATTGGAAAACTAAATGTACAAGTAAAAAGGAATTATTGCTTTGTAAGGTATATGTTGCACTGACTGTACTTGTTTGCGATCAGATGTTATCAGTAGTGAGAGTATCAGGCTAGAAGACTGCAGAGCCTAACAGCGACATCCTTGCATCTGAACTGTACCTTGGAAACCCACTATTATAAAAGTGTATAAATTCATCCCAATGAGACATTTTTATAGTGCCTTCCTCTCATTCCCTGTGTACTCCACTTTGTATGTAGTGTAAATGTAGCTGTCTGCCACAGAACTAATTAGTTTACTCCAGGCACCCTCTCCACATCTTATAAGCTTGGAAATGTTTAGCTAACAAAATGCAGCACAACCTTGTTTATCTTAAAATGCACAAGTGGACCATATTTTTACTGTTACCTGAAACCAGGGTCATACCACCTGACAACCTTTCAGATGAGTGAGGTTTGGGTGCAGAAAGCCTGTCCTCTGGCTTTTCCCAGGCCAGCATCTTAGTACGATAAAATAGGGCTAAGGCATTTCAGGTTAAAGTACCTTATTCCTACTGAGCCAGCCGCTCTGATCCATGCATTTTTATGAGCTTAGGCAGATAAAGATAAAGGACAGCCTGCAGGAGCCCAAACAGCAGTCTGTAATTGTGGGGTCAGTTCTGTAGACTTTGATGTTTGGTGGTAGGGTAGGAGGCCCTGAGCACACTGTTTCAGATTCTGTAGCACTAACACCCCTAATTATCCAAAGGCTTTGGGTATTCCCTAGGGTCTTCAGGTAATGTACTTGATTTCCTGAATCACCTAACATGCACTAAGTCATGGTGATCAAAGCCAAGTTAATTAAAAATGTACTACTGTTCCTATCTCCGCAGGACTGAAGTAGGTGAGGAACTCAAGGTATTTCCACTTCTAAAAAGTACTGAGATTTTATTTTTATGGAGTTTGCACTGACCTTAATCACCTTAAGATAAAATGTAACCTCTTTTCCAGTGCTAGCCTAGATGAGTGGCTGAGCCCTATCTGCAGAGGGACAAGATCAGAGTGAAGACCAAGTGAAGTTATTGCCTCTGAAATGCTAGCTGGCTGACCCTACCCAGTTGTGGGTCAGCCAGAGAGTAGGTCAGACCCTACTCTCTACAGCAAGTGATGGGAGCGCTTTGACCTAGCTGCAGAGGGGTTTTGGTTTTTTTTGTTCTTTGGGGGGAATTTACCCCGTTCAAACTTGTTGTTACTGTCAGGTTCTGAGGGAGGACAGGTAGCAGCAGCATTGTTGGCCCTCCCTCCAGGTGAATCAGCCCTGCAGAATAAGGGGCCAGGATGGCATATAACTTATTCCTCTGTTCACTGGCTTCATTAAAACTGTTCCATGGTTTGTCTTTATGGTGGCCATATCCTCTCTTCAAATAGTACGATATAAAATTTGTTTCTATAGCCTTAAATGCACGTGTCCCGTTTGCAGCTCTGACTCCTTCTCTGATCTCTGGTTGCACCCCGACAAGTGTTAGGCCTCATATAGTTTTTCCTTTCCTTGGATGGAAACCTGTGATTCTCCCACTCTTAGATTGTCTTAGGCTACAGTACCCTATGCATTAACAGTGTTTGTCCAGCAGGTCCAACTGGACTCATCTCTAAAGATTTTCCATTTTGGAGTGTGTAAATAGCAGTAAATCAGTGACTCCAAACAGCTTCTTAAAACAATACTTTGGTTTTATCTTAACAGTAGGAACAAAGCATAATACAAGAGAAAAGGTTTTGAAACAACAAAGGCCTGAACCATCTTCTTATGGGGACTCTGCTAGGTGTAACTTCCCTTACACCCCTCGCCTCTGGAGTATGGGTTCACCTTTCCCCTCCCTGAACGTCTCTCTTAGGTCAGGCCAAAGTTCTCTTCTCCTGTATTTTCTGAGCCTGGTTCAACCAGTTTGGGTAACTCAGCAGGAGCCGGTGGGGGTGGGGTGGAGGGTAGTGGTGTTAGAGTCAATAGTCCCGGGTGTTTGCTATGGGACGGTTGTCTGGGTTGGTGTCCTCATTTCTTGATCATCCTGCTATTAAATTAACCCAGTGTGCATACAGTACACGTTCCAAATAAATTTGTTAATCTCTAAGATGCCACAATTATTCCTGTTCTTATTCTAATAATCAGGTCACCTACACTATTCATGGGCTATTACAGACCAGCGTTGAATGTGTCGTAATTCACAAATAATATCTTATACTGCATACAACACAGCACTGTACACACGCAACAGTGTCCTTGAAAATCACTGATATGAAAAGTACCCAGAAAAAACATGTTGTTGTGCTGCAGAGGCAGAATAGTAAATTGAAGTAGTATATGAGGCAGGCTTATGTACTGGCGATGGTAGGCGGTTGTAATCACCTTTCTCTAAATATATTATTTAATTTTATGGTTGGTTTTAGGCAGCATGCAACCAGTCCAACTGCTGAATATAATTGAATTTAGGAATTGGAAAACCTACACTTTTATCATCTTAAGGAAAAAATTAACTTCCCTGACTTTATGTACGGCTTCTGTATTGCTTCTCCCATGGATTTTATAGGTACATATCAGCAATTTAATGTGTATTCAGTACTCTTTGAAAGTAGATTATGCAGTTTGAATCAGTGTAAGATAGTTCTATGAGAAGCACTTGGGTAACAGCTGCATAAAGGTACGTTCAATAGAACTGCTATCATAGGAAATTATCCTGAATGTCAGGGTGGAAGGGACCTCAGGAGGTATATAGTCCACCCCCTGCTCAAAGCAGGACAATCCCTAGACAGTTGTGTGTATTGAGGAGGGTTTTGTTTTTTTGTTTTTTTTTGGTAACCCAGTTCCCTAAATGGCCCCCTCAAGGATTGAACTCAACCCTGGGTTTAGCAGCCAATGCTCAAACACTGAGCTAGCCTCCCCCTGAGATACAGTATGTTACATCATTTTTCAGAGGTCTATATGTATCAAAAAAAATTTTGTGGGTATAGTCCATATTGTGTAACAGAACCATTAAATATACTGTAAAGTCTGCATCATTAAAATCTGATCTTCTGAGTTGCATTTGCTGCTTAGTTGGGTATGCAGTGAATAACATTACATGCTTAACTATAGTGACTCCACATACACAGGCAAGTAACGTATCTAACCATCCCTGTGCAAATGTGTGCTCATCTCTTATATCTGGAAATGTGTGCACAATTCTGAAACTCTTGGGCTTTCTTAAGAAGCACAGTGATAACAATGTTTGTCATGTATATTCCCACTCTGAACCTTAGCGTCCAAAAGATGGGTACCAGCAATGAATTCTCTCAGCAATCAATTACAGCTTAGTACTTGTAGCGCTTGCACCAACATGATTCCAGTGCCTCGGTACACTCTGGTCCCCCCCAAGACCAGACCCTCTGGATCTTAACACAAGGAAAGTAAACCTTTCTCCCACCGTTGTCTCTCCCGGCTTCCCTCCCTGGTTACCCTGGAAGATCACTGTGATTCAAACTCCTTGAATCACAAAACAGAGAGGAAAATTCACTTCCTCCCTCCTTCTTCTCTCCCCCTCCCAGACTCTGCCTGAGAGAGACAGTAATCCAACAGAGAGAGAAAATTAACCTTTCTCTTCCTCCTTCTCTTCTTTCTCCCCACACAATTTCCTGGTGGATCCAGACCAGTCCCCTGGGTCTCACCAGAATAAAAAACATCGATTCTTAACAGAAAAACTTTTAATTAAAGAGAGAAAACAGTAAAATTATCTTTGTAATTTAAGATGGATTAGATACAGGTTTCAGCTATAGACACTGGGAATACCCTCCAGCCTAAGTATACAAGTACAAATTAAAATCCTTTCAGCAAAATACAAATTTGAACTCCTTCCAGCCAAATGCACATCTGCAATAAAGAAAAAAACATAAGCCTACTTGCCTTATCTACCTAGTATTACTTTTTAAACTTATAAGAGCCTGTATCGGAGAGATTGGAGAGAAACCTGGTTGCACTCCAGTCACTTCTCAGAAACCCAGAGAGAACAACAACCAAAATCTAACAGCACACACAGAAACTTCCCTCCCTCAAGATTTGAAAGTATCCTGTCCCCTGATTGGTCCTCTGGTCAGGTGACAGCCAGGCTTACTGAACTTGTTAACCCTTTACAGTCAAAAGAGATATAAAGTACTTCTGTGCTATTAACTCTTACTTATCTGTTTATGACAAATGTATTACCAGGTGCTACACACTTCAGACAACTAACAGTTTTCCAGCTTGACTGGTCTTGTGTTTCATCTTTATGGGCAGCGTTATTAGTACCCATGATCTTCGTTCGCCTTTTGGTAGGGCCTCACGTATAATGTAATTATTATGCAGCCATTTCCATTTGCCTGGATAAATAACTATTTTTTAAAAATAGCTGTATAGTTATGTTCCAGAATGTAAATTTTCCTTAAAAACATCTCTAGCCTTATTTAGAGCTCTGAAGATCAGCCTTTCTGATGTGAACGAGAGAGAAATCCATTCAGTTGTGTATGCCTGAGTTTGCAGATGGCCCAGAACAATACTTCTGAGACTCGTGAACTCTCATATCAATGAGGCTGAACCATAACACTGAATGTTAACATTAACTGTCTCGCTGCTGATCGTGTTAACAATGCCCTCAGTGTAATCTGTGTATATGTTGTTGGATAGTGTGAAATGGGATGGGTGGGTGCAAGAAGGCTCTTACTGACACTGTAAGCAGTTTGTTTTGGTTGTATAGTCCCTAGCACACTGGGGCCCTGTGTGCAAACGCTGTATGAATACTGCAGACCCTTCTTGCTCCAAATTTAAAGTCCTCTCTCCTGCGTCCCAAGAAGGAGAGAGATATGAGCTGCTCCCTTCTTCAGGATCAAAACTCATAACTGTCTCCAATGTGCTAAACACCACAAGTGTCTCCTACCCCTTCCTGCCTGCAGAAGCTCCACTGTCCCCGATATGCTTTTCAAAACCTCCACTTGGCCTCAGACATACCTAAAATGCAGCTCTTTGTGTGTTCTATATAAAACCTGTGGAACTGGGCATGGAGGGAAGAGTAAAACTGAACTCAGACTCCAAATAACAAGGCGTGGCAGAATTAGATTTTTGTGTATAGTTTTGATGGATAATATCAATGTTTTTAAGCATTTGTAAAATAGATTTACATTTTCACAGTTGCACAAAATTATGCATTTTCAGCAGTTTTATAGTGTTTTCTTTATTTACATTTTCAGTTGCAGGCAATTAATGGCAGCAGACACTGACATTCAAAAAAGTTAAACCTTTATAACCATTAAAACACACATTGTCAACATATCAAAATATACAACGTAAATATCCCTAAATCAAACTGAGTTCTCAAACACCATTTTTCTTACTTTGCCTGACTGTAAATTTCAATAATCTATGGAAATATTTTTTCATCAGTTTGTGTGCGTGGTGAAAGTTTACCGATTTAAAAATCTAATCCTTCCAAGCCTAAGAATAAGCAAGGAACTTCATACTGATGATACTGCCCAGGATCAGGAGGCAAGAGTGAAGGGGACAGGTCTGTAGCTCCTGCTGCATTCCTTTCAGTCTAATGTGCTGTGTAAGACATGGGGCCTTGCCTTTACATCACTGTTCAGGTTTCATCCAGGTCAGCAGCGATTAAGTGGCACCGGACATCTCTCTGCCTCAGTCCTACAATGGGATTTGCATAGAAAGACCCCAGAACTAAATGAGGCTTTGTGTTGGCGCCAGGGTCTGTTCTTGATGTGTTCATTGCAGAATTGGGGCCCTGGGGCCTGTCTGGAATGAGTGGGAAATGTCAATGTTGCCCAAAACAAAGCAAAAAACTCACCAACTTGTAATTGGCTCCCTCAGTCTCAGCAAAGGGAAATGAAAGAGTCAGGGAGACTGAACTATTGTTACTCATAGAGAGAGCATCTTTAAAACCAAACTGAGGCACCTAAGTAATGTGGTTAAGGCTGTAGAGCTCTAGGGATCAACAGAGGAGTTTTTGTCAGCACATTTGCTGTACAGAAAAATTCAGTGAAAACCTGCCTCCTCCAGCTTTCTGTTCATATTGTGAATTGGAATATGTTGCAGATTCTGAAGAATGTAGAGTCTTCCAGAAATGTTCAGCCACACTTCCTAGAATTCTTACTGTCTCTTGGCTGGGCCGTAGATGTGGGAAAGCATCCTGGCTGGACTGGGCATGTTTCAACAAGTTGGTCTATTAACAGTTGCAGTGATGAAGAGGGATCCGAGCAAGGTAAGATCACTAAACAAGTACTAAAATTGTAACTCTGTAGCTCTTTCAGAATGCATAGTCTGTTTAAATTTCTTGCTTCAGGATGTACTAATTCCTTGGACCACTTTAAATCTTGTTTCTTTCCATATAAGTCTGCCTACGTTTGCTAGTATTCGGTGTACAGCTTTTATTATACCCAAGACTTTTTTTCTTTTTAATTATGCTATTTATTTAGAGTCTGAAGTGCACAGACCTGAAGTACAGAACTATAATGGTCTTGTGTACTGTTGAGAGCAGATATTGAGTCAGGTCAACTCTGCATCCATGCCTGTTCAATATTTTAATTAACAGTCTGGAGGGTGGAGTGTAATGTGATGTGATACAAGCAAATATTCAGGTAGAATCAGAGGTTTGACGTGTCTCAGTGGACAGGATTAAAATATTATGCAACTTGAGAAACTGGTTGTAAATCTATTAAACTGAGATTTGATCAAGATAAATTTAAAAGAAATAGCAAAAATATAGATTAGGGTAATATTGGCTACTCAAAGTACCATATAGGAGTGTCAAATTCATTTTGATGCAAGGATCGGATTCCATGTTTGTTTATGGTCCATTGGCCAGGATATAAATTCAGGACTTCATATTCCCTTAGTTCCACAGCAGACTCCCACACTGATGTCCGTGGGTGTTTGAAGAGATAGTAGTGGGAGAATGCAGCCTATATGTAGTAATTATGTTTAATATTTAGTCCCTTTTTGTAACATTCAGTATATTTCGGTGGAAAAATTGCTGCCTTTAGGCCACTGCTGTTGCTGCCCTCTCTCTCTCTCCTCTCCTATTTTTCTTCCTTTTTCCTTCTTTGTGAGAGTTCTTTGTTCTTCCCAGCAGCAACTCTCACTTCCCTGCTGGCTTCATTCCCATCCATTTTCCTGTTCTGTCAGCTCAGATAATCAGCAATGCCATGTGGAGGCTGAAGTATTCTTGGGCTTTGGTGTTGGTGCTCCAGTGAGATGACTGGAGAACATGGCAGTTCACACCCCTCAGAGCTATTGTATCTGGCTGTCCGGAGACTTCGGCAGACATCAGTGTGTTGGTTTACACTTGGTTCACCTTTGGAAGGTTTTCTTTATGACTGAGGACTCAAAGCTTTTTCAAATGTAAAGGCAAGTTTCTGGGGAGCCTAAATGTCATGAAAGCCACATATACATCATCTAGGCTGGGTCTGGTCTGTGGTCTATATGTCTGACAGCCCTGGTATAGAGCTTAGGTGAGATAACTGAGTGGCTAACCATGCAGTGTTGCTGCAAAAAGGCTAGTCTGTATATTGGGCTGTAGTAATAGCGGTATCACACAAGCAGTGTCAAATAAGTGAGGAAACTATTCTGCTCTGCTCTGACTAGGCCTTAGTTGGAATCTTGAATTCCAATTTGGCCAGCACATTTCTGACAATAGAGATAAATTGGAGACCACCAGCTGAAAGGAATTAATGATGAAATGCGTGGGAAATGAGTGGGTCGGTTGAGAGAGCAGAGGACATTCATTCAGAGGAGGAAACATAGCTGTCCACAAATATCTGAGGGGAGACTGCAATATGGCCATGGATTAATTGTACTCTCATTAAGCAAGTACAGAAGGGTATAAGTAGGTAACTTAAAGATTGCCACGGCTGTGGTTGTTACACAGTAATAACTAGATTTGAGTGTGCACTTTGGCTTTCATCTTAACTAAGTAACTTCTTTCTTTTACTCCTTTTATCCCAGTTGAGTCTTGGTGCTAGCAAATCCTTTACTGGTGAAGTGCATGAGGAGTTGTGAAGCACTTTCTTTTGACTTAATTTTTGTTTCTTCATTCTCAGATGAAATAGTTTCTTCAGAAGACACCGGAGCGAGCATATTCAATGGGCAGAAGAAGGTTTTGTATTATGCTGATGCCCTTACAGAAATAGCATTCGTTGTTCCCTCCCCAGTGGAGTCCTTAAGTAAGATCACTGTATACATGCCATATGTACTTTAAAAACACTTTGTTTGCATAGCTCTTCTTTGATCCAGAACTTGATTAACAGAGATAATGTAATATTTATGTTACTGGTGCACCCAGAGACCCCAGTTAGAAGCAGAGCCCTAAATATAGATTCTTGACAATATAAATGTGGGGAGGGAATCAAATTAGCAGTGTCAGTTCTAAGTGATTTGTTACAGAATTAGTTCCTAAAATGTATAATTAAAGAAATCTTGATGTGGGAATATCATCTATTCCCCACTCCTTCATATGATGGAGCTTAAGCCTTGAATTGCCACTCAAGTTTGCACTGCAGGAGTGCAGTCTCCTGAGCTTGCCCTAGAATAGGGGATGGCACCCCCTGCACTGTGGCTTTGATTCCACTTTGCATGTGTCCGCTAAGCTAGTGAGTTCAGAACAGCTCCACAAGCAGTGGACCGCTTTGTGGGGTTTTTCTTGGATAGTGTGCCCCTAGGATACGCGTAGAGAAATACATGCTTAATTATGTGCTCCAAGAATTAGAGCATTTGCTAACCCTTTACCCCAAAATATGCAGTGGAGTCACTCTTGGATCAAAGGGTGGCTGTGCTGTTGTCTGCACTGTCAGATGTCCCTCCCCTCCCCTGAACACACCTTGTCTTTTAGCTCCTGTTGACCCAATCCCCAGCTTCTCTCTCAGGGGTCCCTTTAGATCAGGGGTTATCAGACTTTTGTACTGGTGACCCCTTTCACACAGCAAGCCTCTGAGTGCGACCCCCCCCCTCCTTGTACATTAAAACCACTTTTTTTATATATATATTTAACACCATTATAAATGCTGGAGGCAAAGCGGGGTTTGGGGTGGAGGCTGACAGCTCGCGCCCCCCTATGTAATAACCTTCCGACACCCCGAGGGGTCCTGATGCCCAGTTTGAGAACCTCTGCTTTAGATCTCTCATCCTGTCTGTTCCCACTCCACTGGAGCATGCATACATATGCACACTCTTCCTTCTTCACCCAAACCTTCCACCCCATATCCTGCTAACTACAGTTTCACGTAATCCAGCTGCCACACCATCCAACCCTGCTTATTGCATCCAGCTGCTTCTGTGCTGCACCCCAGTACCCAGATAAAATCTCAGATGAATTCAGAAATGAGAGAATGCTAGACTTGGAGGATGAGAAATCGTACTGCATAGGAAACGTGAAATCTAATGGGACGTTATCAAAAGCAGACCCCCATACCTAGTGATCTTAGCTTCTCTCAGTTTCTAGAGCTCCCAGACTCACTGGCAGGGCATCCTCTGAGAGGAGCCTGGAATTTTAGAGCTCATGCCAATTCATCACCCTCAGATTCCTAAATAGGTAGGTCTCTTGACTTTCAGGTCTCACTGGAAATCTAATCTTTTGGGATTTATATACAGCATTAAAAGTATCTGGATAGTCACTAACTCTGTTTTATGTAAATCTAAATAAATAGTGAAAGAAAATCCTGTATGTGTTGCAATTACAATTTGCAATGTCAGAACAAAAGGTGGCAAACAGACTGCTAGCTTTGGTCAAGTTTCATCTACATTTTGCTGACCAAAGTTTTGAATATAGTGAATGGTCTTTTCTCTGTCATCTGGAAGATGGACTCTTGCCACTCATGGCTGGTGAAAAATGGAGGAGGGAGGAAGAGAGTTCTTGGATCTATTGTTAACTAGGATTGCTAAGGTCTCCTGTTTTGTGAAGCCAAAGTACCAGTCAGTTTAGAGTCTGCTCAAGATACCATCTTTCCTGATGTCAAGTGCTGTCTACTTCCATGTCTAGAAAACTGCCAAGGAAAAGGGCGGATGACCGGGTTTGCAGTGACTGGCTAACTTTACTGTCCTCTAGATTCCTACAGTTTCTCTGTCTCTATCAGTATAGTTTGAGACCAGTGGATAACTTCAAGACTGCAGAGAAATCTATGGTCATTGATTACCTCCTAATGAAGGACAAGGGTCATGTGTCATGGTGGTTTTATTAGATTATTCAACAGTCTTTGTTTTTGTTGACTGAAGTGTTGACTTTCTGTGGGCCTGCCTGGGGTTGCTAAAAGTCAGCTGGTGCGAATGCTCTTTTGCGGTATTTTGTCGGCACTTTTGCTGACAAAATACTTCCAGTCCCGCGAGCAGCGTAAGGTTTGTCAGCAGAAGAGCGCTCTTGTCGACAAAGTCGCGTTCACACTGCCGCTTGCATTGGCAAAACTTTTGTCTTTCGCAGGGGGGGCTTTTTTATTACCCGCGAAAGGCAAAAGTTTTGGCGACAACTGTGCAGTGTAGACATACCCTTAATGACACACCAGCTAGAGGGCTCTGTAAAAGGCAAGTGCTTCTTTGAAATAAGCTTTTGATATTTTCTCTTATCTTTCTTCTTCACACCCTTTGTTGGATTTGGAATGTTTTTTTCCACCCAGTCCCATTTTTAGCAATATGTGTAGCCTTGCTGTGTGCTCTGCCCATGATTACTCATATTTAACTTCAGAATTTTAAACTTAGCCTTTTTTGCGAGAAGGAAAAAATTCTTTCCTCTTCCTTTGACTTTCAGCTGATTCATTGGAAAGCAATGTCTCAGACCAAGAAAGTGACTCTAACATGGATCTTCTGCCTGGGATACTAAAGCAGCCATCTCTGACACTTGAACTCTTCCCCAATCATACAGACAATCTCAATTCCTCGCAGCGGGTAAGGCAACATATTGTTTCTAACAAACCGCTGTTTTGTATGCAAATTGTTATGTTTCTAAGCAAATACAGAGAAAATACAGTAGATGTTTATAGCCCTGATATTTGTAATCCAGCTTTTTAGTATTTGAAACTCTTCATCAATAGGCCTTAGTGATTATTAACAGCAATCTGGAGTGTCTGTCCTGATTTTGTTGACGCCCACAGTTGCAGTAGCAGTAGGAGGCTGCTGGGTCATAGTATTTATATACATATTTAAAACCCTGCAGTTAGATTAAATATTCTGATCCTTGGGGTACATCCCAAACTCCTGAAATATGTCCAAAGAAAACTGGCATGCTGTACGTACGAAACTGGTTAGACTCGAACCCATATTCTAGAAATTCAGAATGGACCGGTATGTATTGAAATTGCAAAGCTTTCCCACCTGCTCTGTTTAAAATCCCGTGTTAGTTACAGTACATGTGTAGAGTTCAAGGTGCTGAGTCCTCCTGCAGCAGCTGAAATTACAAGCCTGGAAGAGTTCTGTTTTATGGTGGGTACAGAACCAGTCCTGTCATAACTTTGTAAGTGAAGGATTTTTAGAAACTACACATTCCTTATATGAAACACTGGCCCAAAATCTAAAAGTACATTCAGGTACTGATTTGAGACCTTAAACATTTTTAACAAAATGTCTTGATTCTGCTTTAAGGTACATTTTGTTTTGGCTGATAAAACAGTTGATGTAACTAATTGCAATGGTCTTCCATGTATATTTGTCAAGGGAATGTCTGCAGAGAACATTCCTTTATGTAAGGCAGTATCATGTGAAACTTCCATCTTTAAGTTGATCTGACTTCAGTGGACCCTTAGGGCTCTAGTACCCAGAGTCAATGAGAAGCACAGGACTTCAATCTGACATGTTTATCCACTTACAAACAAATGCCTGCTAAAGCCTGGAAGCAGATGCAATTCTTCCTTGCCCTCTGGAGGCTGGTCAATCTTGGGGGGGATACAGGGCAATAGGAGGAGGAGGAATATGTCCTTCCTAATGAGTAGAGCTGTATATTTACTCTGATCCTGGAGTTAGGAAATGCCCACATTTGTCTTCATTCCACACACAACCAGAATGGGAGGGGATGGGGACAGGCAATTTTTTTTACCCCAACTATACTTACTAGTTGTTGTGTCAGTGTACCAGTTCTGTCCGGATCCAGTCAACTTAACTTATGAGAACTGACAAGGTAACAGGCTGGGAGCTGAGGTAATTGATTGTTATATTTACTGCAGCATATATTCCAGGACACGAGTCTTGGCCACGCTGGAGCTTAGGTAGAGACAGTAAGCAAACATTTTAGAAAACCAGAACATTCTAAGTTAGGGTTAAATTTTGTGTTTTTCCAACCCTAAACCTCCTGTTCTCTTCAGGTGATATTTCATCTCCTCAAGGACTCTTGATTTTGACAAGTTTGAAGTTTCCTAACTGACCATTTTTGAGAGAGAATGTGACCAAAACCATCAGCATTATTTTAAAAAACTTGGATCTTTCTTTTAAATCTCCAAATATCATAAACAGCCTGAAAACTTTGAAAATAAAAGCACATGTTCCTCGGCTAAAGACAGCATGTGCAAACTGCCATGCCCAATTAACCTTTTTAAAGTATTTGAAGGGGAGGACTAGAATCAAAATGCGCTTCATAAAGCCCAGATTCAGTAGTCTGATCCATGTAGGTAGTAGAACCCCATTGAAGTCAGTAGAGCTCCTTGTGGCTGCAGAGGTCTGCCTTCCTGCCTGTCCGCTCACACAGATCAGATTGCAGCACTGGACCCTGAACTAGCTGCTACCATAACTATGGAAAGATGTGTGAATGCCTATGACCAGGGACAGTTGATCTCTGGCCAAATTATTCCTGACATTGCCTATTCTGCATGGCACTGCCTGCTTTTAGATTCTCATACCCCAAACCCTTATTATGAGGTCCATTGATCAGTATTGTCTTGATGCTGTTGGATGTATTTTTATAGAAAATCATTAACCCCTCCCTGTCACAATGGGGGATCAACATCTGCCTAATGCTGCTGTGTAAATGTAATAGGGTAAAAGCAGTGTTCATATTGTCAGATGATCAGTTATCCAAATTAGTGAGACAGAGAAGACTCTGCATGTTTTACACTTGCAGCCTCATTATGATAGAATATCCTTTCAAATGAAGGATCAGCAAGATGTGTCAGGTTTATCCAGCTTCACTAGAACAGGATAATTCTGGTACAATCAGCAGTGGTAAGATTAATGTTGACAACTAGGCAGTTATATCTACTAGGCTATGTGTTGATGCAGTGACTGAATACAAAAATCTCAAATCACTGGGAAATAGCTGCCAAGGAGAGCCTGAACAGTACTTCCCAGTGGCTGGTCACAGACAAGTATAGGTCGTATGACAACCAGAGTGTGGCACATGATAGGAGAGGGAAATGTGAAAGACTGGCTTGCTGCCAAGACCCCCTGGTGATCTTGTCCTAGATGCTTATTGCATGAATACATGGAATATGCCCATTTTACTGCCTTCTCTCCTTTATGATCTCAGTGTAATATTGCAGCTATACTACCAGCTGCTCCAAGTATGATGAGAACTCTGCCGCCTCCTCCAGCTCCTGTGTCTGCAGATTGCAGGCCGTTGCTAACTCCATTTACATTTCAGTGACTGCCTTCAGGAACCCGAAGGGCTGGATAGTCTTATATAAAAACATAGGTTCCCTACGAGAAACAATGGGCAGGTAACCCTGGGAGGAGCGTGTGCGTGCGTGCACACATACACACTGATGGAATTTTCCAACTAGCTGCCTTATGCTTTCTTTGTCCATAACTTAGTTCAGAACAAAATCTCTTCTAATGTCTAAAGCACTCAATGGCAAATGACAGTTGGGCATCCGACTTCCCTTGAAAGTCAGTGGGAGTTAAGAGCCCAATTGCCTTTTATGCATTTGAAAATCTCTTCCTCCACTGTTACAGGGCTGTGTATGTATCTGTTTGAAAGGTTAAAATAAAATAGGTGAGAGGTGTCAAACTTTTTTTTAACAAGTATGAAATATTTTTCATATCACTCCTTTGCCTTCCTAGCACCTTTCATTATAGTAACTTAAAGTACCTTAAAAACCTTGAGTCTCACTTTCTCTGAGCAATGTCCTTGTACAGTGGAATCAATGAGGCACAAGAGGGTAACATGAGCTAGTGGCACAGCCAGTAAGAGAACTTAAAAGGTCTGATGCCCATTCCCCTGCTCTTCCTTCCTCCCCACTTCTGTGGTCATACTGTAGTGACTAAAATAAGTGTGACTGCCTTTCACTTCCATGAGCACAGCTGATCCCCTGTAGCTCTGGGAAAAGGAGCTGGATTCTGCTGTACTCATCATCCCCGGTGTTATGAGCTACGTTCCCATTGCAGCATCAGATTCTACCTTCCATTACTTACAGCTGTGTCTGTTTTCAGTGGGGCTGAACACGTGTAACTGATGGCAGAATCTTTGATTGATGATTCATGAGCCAGAAAGAACTCTGGTCAATTCCAGATTGAGTTTGCAGTAGAGGGAATTAAGAAAAATATTTTTATTTGTTAACTGAGCAAATTTGCTCTGGAATCTTTGAGACAAGAAAGATACAGTGCCCCATTGCCATTTTCAGAGGAGCATCGTAGCTTGTGGGCTGCGAAGAATGATGTGTAGGCTTCCATAGTAGCACAAGAGTATGTCACGGTGTTTATATGCATGAACCAAGATGTTAGTTCAATTGGTTGAGCTCAGACAACAGCAACGAAGTAAATGGAGAGATATTTAGCAACAGATTTCAGTGTTAACCTCCCAAGCAATAAAAATAAGTGTTTTATAAACCAAATGTGAGAAAAAACCCAAATCATGGCTCATAATTGGCAGATGACTACAGTGCTGCGGTAGCCTAAACAGCAGCAGCTCCATCTTGTGGCTTTCACGTGTGCTTCCTGGCAGTGTCCCTCTTGTGTCTCTGATGTCCAAAAATGTCTTTTAACAGTGACTGCAGTATTGCTTGTTTTAAATGTTTAATTTAACTTTCATTATTTTGCTAATGCCACTCTACTCTTCTTCAAAACAGCTCAGTCCTACTTCCAGATCAAAGAAGTTGCCTCAGGGCCGGACCATTCCACCTATGGGACCTGAAACCAAGGTGTCTGTGGTCTGGGTTGAACGTTATGATGATATAGGTGTGTTGACCTTCTGCTTCCTATAATGAATTAATGTACTAACAGGGCCAGTAATTGAGTTATATGTGAAATGTTTTATTAAACAGAACTCTGTTTTTAGGTAAACAGTAGACTGTGATTTACTACTGTAGTTCACATTTAAATTATCTAAACTTAGTTGTTTTGATTTCTGTCCAAATTTTACAAGTGAATACTTAACCTGTACTGTAAACCTCTTTTTCTTCCAGAAAACTTTCCCCTCTCTGATCTGGTTTCTGAGACCAGCACTGGTGTAGAAACTACATCAAATAGTAGCACTTCCCTCAGGTATGACTTTGAATTTCTTTTCATTACAATTTCTCTACTTTGTGCGAGCAACTGCTTATGAAGGGCTTCAGAATAGTTCCTAACTGGCTACATTAGCTTTCTTCAGTTTTCTTACGACAACTGCATAAAAATGTCATCAAAGATGCAGTCTTGTTCAGAATTTTGCAGTGAGGCTCTTCAAATGGTTTTCCAGTCTTCCCTTTTCTCTTTTTCTGACCACTAATGAAAGGACTCTTCTGTTGCAGGGGTTAGAACATGAGACTGGGAATCAGACAGTTTGAGGTGGTTCTTTGAGTGCTTGCTCATATCGATTCCAATTAAGTGTGTGTGCACTGCATGCATGATCATGGGAGAATTTTTACCCTAGCAACACATGGTGGGTTGACTGGGGAGCCCCCTGGAGTGGTGCCTTTATGGCCCTGGATATATACTCCAGCCGACCCAGCCTCCCCTCAGTTCCTTCTTACCACCTGTGGCAGTCGTTAGAACTGTGGAGTGCGGCATAGCTGTCCTCCACTCTCCCTAGCTTTTGCTTCCCAGTTTTAGATAGTTGTTCTAGTTGTATAGTTAGTATAGTGCAGTAGTTATAAATTAGATTTAGCAGATTGGAAGGGGTCCTCCCCCTTCCTGCCTGCCTGCCGCTCGGGCTCGTATCCAAGGCTCCGGGTTTTAAACTGTGTTCAGCCTGCTCAAAGCCTATGCCAACAGGAGACCCCCACGACTTGTTTGAAATGTCTCAGAGTCTCACCAGGCCAACAAGTATAGGATCTGTAAGGCGTTCAGACCTCAAACCAAAAAGGAGCGGGACTTCAGGCTCAAGCAGCTCCTTCTGGAGACAGCCCTTAGCATGGATTCCCCCATCAGCACGCCAAGTTCTGGCACCAAGCATGTCGGTGCGCAGTGCCCCAGCTACAGCTTCACGTACTGCACTGCGGGTGGTCTCAGAGGCCTGTGGCACCAGACCTCTTCAGAACCGTGTCCAGTGCAAGTGACTCAGCGCTGTTCCCTGTCTCCAGGCAAGAAGAGACAGCGCAAGCTGGAGGTGACTCTCTCTCAGCAACAGGCGCTGGCACCTGATTTGCCAACCTCGGAGTCGTGTCCGGCACTTGAGCGACCAAGGGTACAAGCACCGATATCGGCACCATTGACTCCTGCACCGAGGGAGGAGCCGTTGAGTCCGGTGCACACTAGCTCCCCAACCTGGACCGGGTTGAGCCCCAGTTTCCGTCGACGCCAGAGACATTTGCAACAGCGAGAGACCTCATTGCCCTCACAGAGCCTGCACCAGTGCAGACTATGGCACCGCCTCCGACCCGTACAGTACAGTCTAGGGGCAAGCCAACTCTAAAATGCCCGCCATCTCCTAGTGTGGAAACATGGCACTGCTCCCAATCCCGGAGCAGGTCCCAACCCAACACCACTCATACTTGTGGTTCTGGTCGTACTCGCGGCACCTATCTGCCTCACGGCACAGCTCTGGGCTGCGGTACCTTTCGGACTCCCGATGTCGCTCCCAGCACTGATCAAAGTGCCAGTCTCCTTTCCGGAGCCAATCCCAGCACTGCTCCCGCAGGCAGTGGTCTTTGCAATCCAGATCTGGATCCCGGTACTGGCTTGGTCATCAATGCCAATCTTGACCCAGGTAATGCTCCCTAGCGCCTCGCTGGCACCGCTCTCCAGCGACCCGATACTGGTCCACACCATGCCCCGGAGAGTCGACACAGACACACCAGGCATCTTGATTTGTTTGGGTGCAAGATTTATTCAGCGGGGGGTCTTCAGCTCAGGGTCACAAACCAACAAGTGCTCCTGAGCCGTTATGACTATAACTCATGGAACAATATGGTGAAATTTAAGGAGTTAATTCCACGGGAGTCCAGGGATGAGTTTGAGGCCTTAGTGGAAGAGGTAAAAAAGGTGGCTAGGACCTCCATACAGGCCTCCCTAGATGCGGCAGAATCTGTGGCTAGGACCCTGGCATCGGACATAGCCATGCAACACATCTCCTGGCTACAGGTATCTGGCCTACCACCAGAGCTACAACAGACCCTGCAGGATCTGCCATTTGGTGGACAGGGCCTGTTCTCAGACAAAATGGACTCTGGACTACAGAGCCTGAAAGATTCCAGGGCTATCATGTGCTCCCTGGGAATGCACATCCTGGTAACAGTTCTCCTCCTCCTCCGCTCTCCTCCCTTCCCCCCCGCCAGCTGTCCAAGGCAGAACTTTTATAGAAGAGGCGGACGAGGTGGTAGAAAGAAATCCACCGGCCGCCAACTCGATCAGAACCAAGGCCCTCCCAAACCATCGATGGGGCCTAGGCAAAACTTTTGAAAGTGCGCGCGAGGATGGCATACCAGTCACCATCCAGGATCCTTCCCCTCCATTTCGATATCGTGTCTCCCATTTCCACCATGCGTGATCCTATATAACTTCAGACTGGTGGGTTCTTTGCATGGGGGGGGAAACAGAATATTCTCTCCAGTTTTCCTTCTCTCCCACCCCTCCATCCCTCTTCAGCGACCCCTCTCACAAGCAATTCCTTATACAGGAGGTCCTAACACTCCTGTCCATGGGAGCAATTGAGGAGGTTCCAAGGGAGCTAAGGGGCAGGGGTTTTTTCTCCAGCTGTTTCCCAATTTCCCAAGGCCAAGGGTGGGCTTCAGCCCATCCTAGATCTGCGTGGACTCTACACATTCATGGTAAAGTTGAAGTTCCGCATGGTTTCACTGGGGACCATTATTCCTTCCTTGGATCCTGGAGACTGGTACGCCGCCCTCGACATGAAGGACATGTTCTTCCACATAGTGATTTACCCAGCGCACAGACGCTTCCTTCGCTTTCTGATCAATCACAAACACTACCAATTTGCTGTCCTTCCCTTCAGGCTGTCCACGGCTCCCATGGTGTTCACCAAGTGTATAGCCATCGTGGCAGCCTACCTTCATCGACAAGTGTAAGTGTTTCCGTATCTCCGAATGAGCCAACTCATGTAAGCACACTCCATCACCCAACCCCCACTCCGTATCTCGACGACTGGCTCTTTCGGGGCCACACCAGGGACCAGGTACAATCCCGTTCTCCCTCTTCAGGCCTGGTTATCAACAGTATATTGACCAGGTCAAGACAGCCTGAGTATGGTGGTCACTGTTCCAGAATTGATTCTGACCTCCCTCCGTTGGTGGTTGGACCTTACGTCGGTGTGTGAAGGAGTACCATTTCACACCCCACAACCTCCTTATTCCTAGTCAGACACATCATCTCTGGGATGGGGCGCCCACCTCGGGGAACACCAAACGCAGGGCCTTTGGACCACATCCGAACTAACTCTGCACATCAGTGTATGAGAGCTGATGGCAGTACGCCTACCGTGTCAGGCATTTCACAGGCACCTGCATGGCTGTTGTGTGGCAGTCCTCACAGACAACACTACTCCCATGTTCTACATCAACAAGCAAGGGAGAATCCAGTCGTCCCCCCTGTGCCAGGAGGCCATTCGCCTGTGGGAGTTCCGCATAGTCCACTCGATACATCTAGTGGCGTTGTTTCTCCTGGGGGTCCAGAACACGCTGGCAGACCACCTCAGCAGGTCCTTCCAGCCTCATGAGTGGTCAGTTCGCCCAGACATCATCCATTCCATCTTCCTGAGGTAGGGGTTTCTCCAGGTCAACCTGTTCACCTTGTGCAACAGTCCAGAAGTGCCAAGTGTTCTGTTCTCTCCAGGGGCGTTCTCCGGGTTCCCTACCAGACGCTGTCCTACTTCTGTGGAAGGACCAGCTGTTCTACGCCTTCCCTCCTGTCATGGTATAAACCCCCACTCTGAACCTTAGTGCCCAAAAGATGGGGTACCAGCATGAATTCCTCTAAGCTAATTACCGGCTTAGAACCTGTAGTGCTGCCACCAACCAGGAATTACAGTGCCTGGTACACTCTGGTCCCCCCAAAACCTTGCCCGGGGACCCCAAAACCCAGACCCTCTGGATCTTAACACAGGGAAAGTAAACTCTTTCCCCCACCGTTGCCTATCCCAGACTTCCCCTCCCTGGGTTCCCCTGAAAGATCACTGTGATTCAAACTCCTTGAATCTTAAACAGAGAGGAAAATGCACCTTCCCCCCTCCTTCTCTCTCCTCCTCCCAGACTCTCCCTGAGAGAGACAGTAATCCTGACACAGAGAGAAATTAGAAACTTAGCTTCTCTTTCCCCTGTCCCTCCTTACTCCCACAATTCCCTGGTGAATCCAGACCCCATCCCTGGGGTCTACCACCAGAATAAAAGAACCAATCAGGTTCTTAAACAAGAAACTTTAATTGAAAGAGAGAAAACAGTAAAAAATTTATCTTTGTAAATTTTAAAATGGAGTAGGTTCAGAGTCTGTTTCAGTTATTAGGCCACTGGATAATTCCCTCCCAGTCCTCAGTATATCAATACAAATTAAAATCCTTTCAGCAAAAAATACAAATTTGAACTTCCTTTCAGCTAAATAACACAATATGTTAAACTCCTTCCAGCCCAAAGCACGTTCTGCCAAATAAAGAAAACAAACAGTAAGCCTAACTCGCTTATCTATCTAGTACTCTCACTATTTTGAACTATAAGAGCCTGTTATCAGGGAGACTGGAGAAAAAATCTGGTTGCACGTCTGGTCCTCCTGAGCCTTCCAGAGTGAAACAACCACCAAAAACTAACAGCACACACAGAAAACTCCCTCCCTCCAGATTTGAAAGCTATCCTGTCTCCTGATTGGTCCTCTGGTCAGGTGACAGGCCAGCGCTTAACTGAACTTGTTAAACCCTTTACAGTCAGAGAGTATAAAGTACTTCTGCTGCTATTAAATTTTCCTTAGATCTGTTTGAGCAGACACCTCCATTCCTGCTAGTCCACAGGTCCTGCTCAAGTTACGCAGGGACAAAGCACATATGATTCTGGTCGCCCCCGCATGGCCCAGGCAGCACTGGTATACCACACTCCTGGAGTTATTGGTAGAGACTCCAATCACACTCCCGCTGTGGCCGAACCTGATCTCACAAGACCACAGGCGCCTCTGTCATCCTGACCTGCAATCGCTCCACCTTACAGCGTGGATGCTGCATGGCTAACTCAGTTGGAGTTACTCTGCTCATAATCGGTGCAGCAGAAACCCCTCCGTGCCACGCCTCCTTTGCAGATGTCAATACCTCTCATCCTAGACTATCTCCTATTCCTAAAGCAGCAGGGCCTGGCGATTTATCATCTGTCAGGGTGCACCTGGCAGTCATCTCAGTTTTCCATCCAGGAGAACATGCTTCCTTTGTCTTCTCCAACCTGAAGGGTTTAGATCGCCTCTACTCAAAAGTGCGACAACCGGTTCCGGCGTGGGACCTTAACCTGGTCCTTTCCAGGCTCACGGAGCCCCCATTTGAGCCAATGGCCACCTGCTCACTTCTCTGCTTATCTTGGAAGACAGCTTTCCTTGTAGCCATCACTTAAGCGAGACATGTGTCTGAGATTAGAGCCTTCATGTTGGAGCCACAATATACAATTTTCCACAAAGACAAGGTGCAGCTTTGCCCCAACCCTGCCTTTCTCCTCAATGGGGTATCAGCTTTTCATGTGAACCAGGACATTTTCCTCCCAGTCTTTTATCCGAAGCCACAAGCTACGCGGCAGGATCAACGTATGCATTCTCTTGACCTTCGTAGGGTTCTTGCCTTCCATATAGAGCGTACAAAGCCATTGAGGAAGACGACCCAACTTTTTGTTGCAGTGGCCAACTGGATGAAAGGCCTACCAGTCTCCTCGCAACTCATCTCTTTGTGGATCACAGCCTGTATCCATGCTTGCTATGACTTGGCCGGTGTCCCGACCCCACTCCATGAGGGCTCAAGCTTCATCGGCCACTTTCCTGGCCCAGGTTCCAATACAGGAGATCTGTAGAGCTGCCACTTGGTCATTAGTTCATACCTTTGCTGTTCACGACGTGTTAGTTAGCAGTCTAGAGGTGATGCCGCATTTAGTTCAGTGGTTCTGCACTCAGCGATGCCTCACTCCGACCCCACCACCTAAGTAAGGCTTGGGAGTCACCTAACTGGAATCGATATGAACAAGCACTCGAAGAAAAGATGGTTACTCACCTTTGTAACTGTTCTTCGAGATGAGGTCAAGGAAGGCAATGATTTTGTTTAGTGTGTTGGAGAAGATATATGAAGAGCAAAAACTTTGATAAGAATGATGACTTTTGATTACTTTCNCCTCTGTTAGAGCAGCCAGCAAGAAGGAACTGAGGGGGCGCTGGGTCGGTTGGAGTATATATCCAGTGCCATTAAGGCACCACTCCAAGGGGCTCCACAGCCAACCCACTGGGTGTTAACAGGGTAAAAATTCTCTGATCTTGCACTCGGTGCGTGCACACCTAATTGGAATGGATATGAGCAACACCTCTCGAACAACTGTTACAAAGGTGAGTAACCGTCTTTTTTTCTCCCTGGCTATGTGACCAGCCACCGAACCCTCTCAGCCTCTGTTTTACTCATTTACAGAATGGCTTAAACTTATTAAATTGGTGTCTGCAGCACTTTGGACTCTTGTGACAGGAGGAGATATATAAGTGCTTTGTTATAGTTGATCCCTCACCATTCTTAAGCACAGATCATAAGCCAGTGGAAACTCTGGCCCAGGCTCACAGAAACCTTTTTGCTGGCATCCTAAAAGGTTGTGGTACTTCCGACAGCTACATGGTGTACAGTATGATTGACCATCTCGCACAAAGAAAAGCTTGTTTTATTTACAAACCATTTTTGAATGTCTGTTCTTGCCAAGCACATTGTCTCCGTTCCCCTTCCCCTAAATGTTCTCTCAAAATACTGTCTCTGTGTTGCTAATTTAACAAGTGGTTTGTTTTTTTTCCTTTAGATCAACCACTCCTGAAAGAGAAGTTCCTGTAGTTTTCATCCATCCCTTAAACACTGGGTTATTCAGGATAAAAGTGCAAGGCGCTACTGGGAAATTCAACATGGTCATCCCCTTGGTAGATGGAATGATAGTTAGTAGGCGAGCTCTTGGTAAGTTCTATTCTGTGAAAGGATATATATATATATGGGAACTTTTGCTACCTAACCGTTCAATGATTAGTCTATATTAAAATATGAATTGGATCCTTCCCAGGTGGTATGAGATACTTTTGACTCAGGAATAGCTGCTGAGTTTTCCTCCTGGCTCACAGTGGGTGGAGGCAGTCTGCCTGCAGTCCTTCTGCAGAGGGAACAGTACATTTAAATTGACAAGCACTTTATCCATGCTTCCTGGTTTGGAAACTTCTTTTGACACTTTGTTGTTTGCACTAACAGTGATGTGACCGAGGCCAGGGGCGCAAACACTGAATAGAGAGAGAGGTGAGAAAGGAGGCGGGAGAAAGACAAATCTTTTCCCCACAACTTTATCCACTTAAGTGACTCTAATGTTGGTGACTCACTGAGGCCTGGTCTACACTACACATTTAAACCAAATTTAGCAGTGTTAAACCAAATTAACCCTGTACCTGTCCACACAACAAAGCCCTTTATATCGATGTAAAGGCCTCTTTAAACCGGTTTCTGTACTCCTCCCCGATGAGAGATGTAGCGCTGATATCTGTATCGCCATGTCGAATTAGGGTTAGTGTGGCTACAATTTGACGGTATTGGCCTCCGGGTGATATCCCACAGTGCACCATTGTGACCGCCCTGGAAAGCAATCTGAACTCGGATGCACTGGCCAGATAGATAGGAAAAGCCCCGTGAACTTTTGAATTTCATTTCCTGTTTGCCCAGCGTGGAGCTCTGATCAGCACAGGTGGCCGTGCAGTCCCAAATCCAAAAAGAGCTCCAGCATGGACCGTACAGGAGATACTGGATCTGATCACTGAATGGGGAGACAAATCTGTTCTATCTGAGCTCCATTACAGAAGACAAAATGACAAAGCATTTGAAAAAATCGCTAGGCTATAATAGATAGAGGCCACAGCAGGGACTCAACACAGTGCTGTGTGACAAGCATAACGGAAAGCCAAAGAATCAAATGGACGCTCATGGGTCCTA
>NC_133782.1:31106835-31164279 GCF_003597395.2 Chelonoidis abingdonii | reverse complement strand
TTTTTGTCCATGCGCCCCTGGCCGACCTCAGCGAGGCCAGCCAAGAGCACCCATGACAGCAGCAGACAGTACAAAAGGATTGATAACCGTCATCGCCAATTTCCAAAGGCAAATGGTGCAAAATGACTGATAACCATCATCTCATCGCCAATTTACAACGGCATACAGTGCAATAAGGATGGTAAATGTCTGTTACCTTGCAAAGGCAAATGAATGCTGCTGTGTAGCACTGCAGTACTGCATCTGTCAGCAGCATCCAGTACACATACAGTGACAAAAGGCAAAACAGGCTCCATGGTTGCCATGCTATGGCGTCTGCCAGGGCAATCCAGGGGGAAAAGGGCATGAAATGATTGTCTGCCGTTGCTTTCATGGAGGAACGATTGAGTGACGACATTTACCCAGAATCACCTGTGACACTGTTTTTGCACCATCATGCATTGGGAACTCAATCCAGAACTACAATGGGCGGGGGAGACTGCAGGAACTATGAGATAGCTACGGGATAGCTACCTACAATGCAATGCTCCGGAAATTGACACTAGCCTCGGTACATGGACGCACACCGCTGAATTAATGTGCTTAGTGTGACCACGTGCACTTGACTTCATACAATCTGTTTTAAAAAACCGGTTTATGTAAAATCGGAATAATCCCGTAGTGTAGACATACCCTGAGATCTAAGAATGTCTACACAGCCTGAAGCAGTGAGTCGCTTAGTCCAGGTCAAGAGATGTGGGTAACAAGGCTCGCGTTTGCACTCTAAAAATAGCTGTGTAGACAGTGCATTGAAGTTGCGGCTCGCACTGTGAAACCAAATCCCTCTCTGGGCCCCAGAGCCCAAGCTCCAGCCCAAGCCGCAACTTCAAAGTGTTGCCTACACAGGTATTTTTAGATTGCTAACATGAGCCCCGCTAGCCCGAGTCTCTTGACCCTGGGCTGGGAGGCTTGTTGCTGTGGGCTTTGTAGACATCCCCTGAGACACAAATGTAGTCAGCTACCAAAGGAAACATGTTAAATACTCCCTTGTTGAGTATTTTGTCGCAGTGTGTTCATCCCTTGTAGTCCAGCTCCAAGATACAGGGGAAGGCTATTGAGCTTCAGATACTAAAAAAAAAAAAAAAAAAATCCTCTTTCTCTCGCATCCCAGTAAATATTGCCTTGTATTTCCAGAAACACCTAATACTTTTCTTTCCTGTCCTCATGGATGGATACATGGCTATGGTCTTCATAGATATTTGCCCTACTGGAACTTCTGTGAAAAGGAGGCAGAGAATTCCATGCCACTGACTGTTTGTTTTTTCAAAAACACATTAAAGCACAGTTCTGCTCTGAAAATAATTTGGGGCTCTAGTTTTTGTTGTTTTTTAGTTACTTCAGGTCTGATGTGTTCAGTTCACTGGTAACAAAGGTTCTGTAGGCTACATTAGGCCATTGGTGATACCTGTGCGATCCTATTGTCTTTCAGTGAGTTTGCACAGATGTAACTGATTGTAATTTGCTAGGCAAATCTGTTGATGATGCATAAAACAGGTTAGAATCGAGATCGCTCTCCCAGAACTATGCTGGCTTTGCCATTGTAACAAATATGATAGAGTAAACCATACTTTGTCACTAAAGTTAGCAGATCTAGTTCTGTACACAGCCAGGGAGCAGAACAGCAAGAAGAAATTGTGTTTGCCGTGACTTCTTATGGCTGAACCCACACATGAACTTGCACTGGAGTAACAAAAGTGTTCATTAAAACACACACTGTTGTTCAGTACAAACTGATGTGTGGGCTCTATTTCAGAATGAAAGTGGCTAAAGTCTTATCAACTTGTTAACTCAGCGGGAGCCGACACACAGATTTATCCTGGAATTAAATTAGTTTCAGGAAATGGACATAGCTGAATAGGTGCACATTTGTGTGTAGCCTCAGTCCTTAGAGTTGGAACACACTAGATGTTAAGGATCTGATTGTGCTTTGCTAAGTCTCCACTCAGACTGAAATGTGAAGGGTCCTTTAGGGAGCCAGCTGTGGCTCTTGGTTCTCTGCCAGGCCCAAGTCTAGCTGAGAGCACACTAGGGCTGCTCTAATGTGTGCCAGTTGGCAGCAATCCATAAGGATAGCTGGGGTAGGAAAGCACACCCAGCATGCTCCTCCCTGTGTTGGGAGCTGCAGGGAGGGTGGTGTGAGAGTTGGTTAGCCACTTCTCCTCCCACTGGGGCTTCCCCATGCCAGGGGAATACTCAGGTAGAATAATGCGGTCAGTCCCTCCCTCTCTTGGTGCCTCTGGGATAGGGTGGCCCAGAGAACTTGGCCTTAACAGAATTAAGTTTTACGCACTCTAGTACTTTCATTCTCTGCACTGCCATGCGAGAGAGCTGGGTAGGACTGCAGCTCCCCTTGACTCCCAAGTGGGCCAACATGCTATAGAGGTGGTGCATTCAGCCCCTTGGGACTGGGAGAGTGGGGCAGGCAGCATGTTCCATCACTGGGGTGGCTAAGACTCAGCTTACAAACTCTCTTTTGCTGGCCAGTCAAGGAATAGCAGATGTGATCCTTCATCCAGGCCGTGCTTTGGCCAAACAAGGAGCCCAGCAGACAATCTCTAAAGCATTATGTTGAAAATTTTGCTTTTAAAATAACGCTTAATAACAAAGAGACCTCTCGGTGGTGGAAAGTTGTGATTCCTCACTAGCTCCCCTTGAACAAGGATCACTTACCCGGAGCACTGATAACAGTTGCCATTGGGCTCTAGCTGGGACAAAGCCCAGATTGAAATGTCCATCCTCTAGCTGGGAAAGCAGAGCAGGAGAAGTGGGATTGATTTATTTAAACTTAGCACCACTTTTTTCTCTTTCAGGTTTCTTAGTGAGACAAACAATAATAAATATTTGTCGGAGAAAGAGATTGGAAAGTGATTCATACAACCCTCCACATGTCCGCCGAAAACAGAAGATAGCCGACATTGTCAATAAATACAGAAACAAGCAGCTGGAGCCAGAGTTTTATACCTCACTTTTCCAGGAGGTTGGGCTCAAGAACTGCAATCCCTAGACCAATATCCTTCCAGGACAATTAGATCAGAGCTTGGTGACTACAGTAATCGAAACAGTTAGACAACCAAAAAAACCCAAACCACCCTGCAAAAAATCTCCCTCTCAGTCCTCCAGAGTAGAGAGAAATGACTCTGTGGATACCATGCAGGAAGAGTCAGGAATGAATAGGTTCTCAACCTTCAACATCCTAGTAAGACTACATCTTTAAACACAACTCCATGTCCCCTGCACAAGAGGAGGCAAAAATTATCCCACTTTCACCATTTAAACATTTTCCCATTCTGTTTAAAAAAAAAATATATATATATATATATATAATATAGCAAGTATGTCTGAGAGAGGCTTGAATGCGGCTCTAACAGCTTCCCGACTTCAAAGAAAATTGCAGATGCTGGGCGTAGGTTCAGGAAATAACAACTAGGGCTTTCTTCCTCACTGGTCCAGGAGATTTGGTTCAAGAACTAATCCTGAGACCAGTTCCTTCCAAGACATGAAATCAAGAACATGGTAGCTGGAATATTAACTTACCTTGCCCACTCACCCACTGACAACCAGCCACTGCATTCCACACCAGTCCTCCTGGCTGCTCAAAACATCTCTTAGCACAACCTTCATTCTCACCTAATTACAGGAAGGAACAAATATCTCATCCAGTGAGAAGGACGCACTGAATACAGACCTCCATCTCTGCATAGGGGGATGGAAAATGAAATACAGATAAACCTGACTCCCACATCTGAATGAAAGGTGTCTAAGTGCACACATGCACAAAAGAAGAAAGGAACAGAGTCATCTTCCCTTCACATCTGCTGGGAAAGAGACTCCATCTCGGAGCATTAACCATCCACTATAAGGAGTTAAATAGAAGTTCTTAAAAATACCTCCAAACTCAATAGAAGAGACTTCTCTGACCAAGGCCATTCAACTCCTATAACAAACTGAAGGAGAAAAAAGTTAGTTCATAAACATCAAGTCATGAAATCCATAGCTGAAGTGCTGTGATTCCATAGTTACCTCTCAATAAATTCCAGAATTACTGCTGGTGTTCGCATGACTGAGTTTTATGCATATTTACACTTATACCAGGTATACACAGAAAACCTGAGATTACCTTACTTTCAAGAATTTTTTTCTACTAGATAAGAGTTGTCTTGCAGTTGTGTATAAACAAAGCTAAGGCATTAAGGTCTGTTGCAAGATGTCACTTGGTTTTAATACTATTTGGTTTTATGCCGCTATTTAAATAGCACATTATAATGGTTAAATTGCCTGCTTGCTTACCACCAGATCAAAAATGTGTGTCTCTAGAAAGACTGTTTAGAGAGCTGTATGCACAAGGACTGTTACAGGAGCCGTGTTTACTGAGTGTGGTCCAGAACATTTGCTTTACTTTCGCTGAAATGATTTGGGGGCTTGCCCATTAGAGAATGTTTAACTCTTTTTGATATTTGTGCAGGTGTCAGGCGGTTCCTCAAACTGTTAAACTATCCCCTAAAGAATAATCATCCATCGAATTCGCTTTCTTCTCCACCGTGGGATGATCCAGGCTGCCACAGCCTGTTTATAGTGACTATTGTGCAACTGGCTCATAATTCAGCATAAAATACTATAAAGATGCTGTGTGTTTAGTTTGTTCATCTCAAGTAATGGCTACTGTTTCTGAAAGTGGTTTCCTTTCCTAAGGACTGATGGAAGTGGCCAGTTCCCCTTTACAGCAAGGAGAGCTGTTCGTAAGCTCTAAACTCCTCTATTCCCTCACTTTAGTGAGCACAGGTCAAAAGTTTTCTCCAGAGTGCCCCCCCCTTTCTGTGTCATAAACTAACAATTAAATATAAATATTTTTAGTCCCAAATAAAACATGCCTGTAGCATGACATGTGGGTTTTGCATTCTGTGACTAATGATGCCTGTTCTGTCCTCTGCAAAGCTACTGGGTTTCTATTTGAGCTCTTATGCTCTTTAGGTAGAACTTCCCCCCTGCTGGGCTCATAGTGCCCAGCCCCCTTTCCAGGCATCTGCCTTTACATTAGGATACCAAAATTGTTTTATGCAGTGCACAAACTCTCACCGAGGGACATGTTGGGAGGCAGAAGTGAGATTGACAAATATAGTACTGGAAATTCCAAAATCCACTGTAATATGATGCTGAAAAGTGTAATACAACGTTCAGAATGCCTCTTCACCGCCCCCAAAAAATTCAATTTGCATTGCAATGATGAATTATCACATGATGAATAGCTGAAGTTTGTCAGAGCATGGGGGGTGATGTGTGGTCTCTTCTGATACAGTAGATCAGCAGAAAGGATTGGTGTGAGGAGGAGGAGTTTGGCAGGTTTATTATAGTTTATTATGAAAAGACATTCAGAGACTTTTAATGCAAATCGCAATAAGTTTTGATATTTATTTAAATTTTATATTTTTGAAAGTTACTTTTTGCAACAGTTCTGACTTCCAAACAGGCTTAGTAAGGAAAGTATTTCATCACACAAGACTAATATAACAGAAGTGGTCTTCCATAAAGAATAAATTGGAAAAAGTGCCCTAAAAATCCCCCTGAAAGGACTTTTGAGGATGTGACAAAGGGGAGGGCGGGGGTTGGGTGATGGAGTGTGCTCCTTACAGGGGGCTAGAGCACTAGTCACTCAGCTCTGGGAATCTGGATTCAAATTCAGGTGGATCACAAGTGAAAAATGAGACCACAAAGAAACACTGCGAACATTTGCATGATTGCTGGCCCTTGCTCATGCCATGTCCAGGGGTCAAATAGCAAGGGATTGCAGCAGGTCGGATGTGAAGTCCAATGGTCGAGTTGTAGAGGGAAGCTTGTGGAGCATCTTGCCAGTGCTTGTTCAGTTCATGAGCACTAAATTTAACCACAATCTTTATGTACCTATTTGATCTATTATGACCGAACACATTTAGTCCACTGAATAAATGGCATGACCAGTGCATGTATACTGAAGTGGTGTAATGAACGTGTTGAGCAATCAAATGTCTGCACATTATCAATAACTTCTTAAAAAACAAACGACCATATTTGTTTGACCAATGTATGAATATTATAGATAAAGCCAATAGTTCACATATGGACTGCAGTGGGCTGCAAAAGACATCTGTCTGTTGTTCAGGCCTGAAGAAAAGCATCCAAAACATCAAGATGTGTATTGAGAGGGGCATGAGTATTTTTTTTTTTTTTGATAAGTCCAAGACAGCCAAATAGTCCTCACATTTTATTTTCAGAAAGATTAAAAATCTGCTCTTGGGTGAAGACTATTTCATGGTTTATTTCTGAGTCTCTAAGCTCAACTGAGACATGAGTTGTAAGTTTTTACTGTACAGGAAGGCACTCACCATGAGCGAACCCATATCACTGCTGTATTTATCCAGAGCCTGGGGAATGGGGCTTTATACCTTGCTGATGCAACCTTAATTTGGTTTTACAATTGGCTGTTTAACATGTTACCACATGACTGTTACTGCTTGGCCATTAATGGTTTTTCACTTGCCTGAAATAGTGAAAAGGGTGGAACTTCTGGAGAGAGACTGTCCAATATAAAACTATAGTGATTACACAATGACTCCTCAGTAGAGCCAGCATATCACCCTGAGTATTTACCCCAAATCATTAGACTGCATAAGCGAGATTTGACTTGGTCATGCTTAAAGGAACGCTGACAGATTAAAAATCCAGATTTCCTCACGTTTCTAACACCGTAGATTATTACAACTGAAAATTAAAGCCCCCCACAATTTTCTTAACACTTAAATGGGCTAGTTACTACTAGCATTTCATTCTTGGTAGAAAACATATTGACTATTTCACTTGCATATAGTTTATTTTCTATCGAGTAACAGGCACCAGCATGGCACTACAATATTTGGGTTACAAACATTACACAGGTCTCTATTTAAATATTCCTTTTTTCCCTTTTTAGATCCTGAAAACGTTCTGTTGGGGTCTGTAAAAAACATTTTTAACTGACAGTACCCTGTTTAATAAATTATTTCAGTAGAATTTGAGAAAAGGTAACATACTGTCATCTTGTTAGTATTTCTGCATTAGAGTTGCAGTAATTTTAGGACCTTACGTCTCTCTCAAAGAGTTATGAAGTATCTTTTTTAAAGTACTTAAAAGGGTATTACAAACTTACAGCAAATGAATGGGAATACTCATGTCTGTGAAAGATTAGATACCTTTGTGGACAGCATCTTCAGAGAAATTATAGGAATCAAGCTAGTCATTTGTAGCCTAACATCAAATTGCTGGCTTCGCAACAGGTAGCTGTGCATTTTTTCTCATGCAGTGTTCTGAGTGTTTAGCCCAGAAGGATAGCAAAACTAAATGTGACTTTTAATGGTGAAAAAAGTTAGATATGATTCAATGATCACACAGTTTAAGGGTTGATGTCTTTGAAGAAACCAAACGTATACTGTTTCCACATTGGGTTTTAGCAGGCGTGGTTTGAATTGCGATTGCCAGGTATCATGTGCTTAAAATCATGTACACTTTGTGTGAATTTCTGTATGTTGCCAAGATATGATCTTTTTGTTCCTATTGTATTTTTCTGTAAATATTCCTGGCGCTAAGTTGTAAAGTAAAGGCAAACTGTAAATATGAAGATGTGAACTATGTTCCCTTGTCTCTAGTACTTATCTCTTATTTGTTTAGGGAAGGCACAAAGGCTTGTATGTATTTAGGCCAATTCTTTGTCCAGAAGAAACACATCAGATATTGAATGTAACACAATTAGTCCAATAAATTTTAAAGAAATTCTTATCTAGTACCTGTGTGGTGGTCAATTTGTGAGCATGGGTTTTTGTCCAAGCCAACACATTCACCCAACATATTCTAATGGCTTTCCTTAGAGATGTCCACAGTCAGCATGGAGGTACTGAAATAGCTGCTCTGTAGCTTATGTCTGGTTACAGAGCACAGGCCTGGCTTTAAGCAAACCAAGACCCCTCAAGTCACAATCTAGGAAGGTAGTGCCTCACAAGCACACAGTAATTTATCCTCACTACACCCCTGTTACTCATGGGGAACTGCAGTTCAGAAAGGCAAAGTGTCACATGGTGTCTTTGGCAGAGCCTGCAATTATCTCCAAATGCATTGACTTAACCACAGGACCACCTTGTTCTAACATAAGAACATAACATAAGAACGGCCGTACCGGGTCAGACCAAAGGTCCATCTAGCCCAGTACCTGTCTACTGACAGTGGCCAATGCCTGGTGCCCCAGAGGGAGTTAACCTAACAGGCAATGATCAAGTGATCACTCTCCTGCCATCTGTTTCTATCCTCTTACAGACAGAGGCTAGGGACACCATTCCTTACCCATCCTGGCTAATAGCCATTTATTGACTTTACCACCATGAGATTTATCCCGTTCTCTTTTAAACGCTGTTATAGTCCTAACCTTCACAACGTCCTCAGGTAAGGAGTCACAGCGTTGACTGTGCGCTGTGTGAAGAAGAATTCCTTTATTTGTTTTAAACCTGTTGACCATTAATTTCTTCTGTGACCCTTAGCTTCTTGCCATGTATGGGAATAAGTAAATAAACTTTTCTTCTTATCCACTTCTCTCCACATTCACTCATTGAATTGTATGATGACGTCTGTCATATCCCCCTTAGTCTCCTCTTTTCCAACTGAAGAGTCCTAGCCTCTTTAATCTTTTCCTCTTTTATGGACCTCTCAACCCCTAATCCAATTTTAGGTTGCCCTTTTCTGACCTTTTCTATTGCCAGTATATCTCTGTTTGAGGTGAGAGAACCACATCTGTACACAGTTATTTGAATGTGGAGTACCATTGATTAGTATAAGGGCAATTAATATATTCATCTATATTTCTCTTATCCCCTTTTAATGATTGCCTAACATCCCTTTTCTTTTGACCGCCTCTGCACATTGCGGCAATCGTTCAGAGAACTTCCTGATGACTCAAGAGTCTTTTCGACTCATTGTAGCTAAATTAGCCCCATCATATTGTATGCTATAGTTTTGGGTTATTTTTTCCAATGTTGCATGACTTTACATTTATCCCACAGAAATTTCATTTGCCATTTTGTGCCCAAAATCACTTAGTTTTGGAGATCTTTAAGTTTTCACAGTCTGTTTAACGATCTTGAGCAGTTTAGTATCATCTGCAAATTTTGCCACCCCCACGTTTACCCTTTCTCCAGATCACTTACCGAATAATTGAATAGATTGGGCCTCAGGGACTGACCCTTGGGGAACAACACTAGTATCCCTCTCCATTTTGAGAATTTACCATTAATCCTACCCTTTGTTCCCTATCTTTTAACAGGTTCTCAATCCATGAAAGGACCTTCCCTTTTATCCCATGACAGCTTAATTAAGTGTCCTCCCCAACAGCCAGGTGTGGCCCGGCTCTAACCCACTATCGGAAAAAACTCCCTCCCCCCCGCCGCTTCTTTGCCCCTTGACAGCCCCCGGCTCCTACCCTACCCGGCCCCCTCCCACTCTCTGTCCCCTGACTTCCCCCAGATCCTCCCTTTGGTGAGGGACCTTGTCAAAGGCTTTCTGGAAATCTAAGTATACCATGTCCACTGGATCTTCCTTGGCCACATGTTTGTTTGACCCCTTCAAGGAACTCTAATAGATTAGTAAGACACGATTTCCCTTTACAGAAACCATATTGACTATTGCTCAACAGTTTTTCTATGAGTTACAATTTTATTCTTAACTATTGTTTCGACTAATTTGCCCGGAACTGACGTTAGACTTACCGGTCTGTAATTGCTGGGATCACTTCTACAGCCCTTTTTAAATAGTGGCGGTACATTAGCTAACTTCCAGTCATTTGGGTACCAAAGACGATTTAAAGGACAGGTTACGAATCTTAGTTAATAGTTCTGCAACTTCACATTTGAGTTCTTTCAGAACTCTTGGGTGAAGGCCATCTGGCCCCGGTGACTTGTTAATGTTGAGTTTATCAATTAATTCCAAAACCTCCTCTAGTGACACTTTAATCTGTGACAGTTCCTCAGATTTGTCACCTACAGAAGCCAGCTCAGGTTTGGGAATCTCCCTAACATCCTCAGCTGTGAAGACTGAAGCAAAGAATCCATTTAGTTTCTCCACAATAACTATATCATCATTAAGCTCTCCTTTTGTATCTCGATCATCAAGGGGCCCCATTGGTTGTTTAGCAGGCTTCCTGCTTCTGATGTACTTAAACATTTTGTTATTACCTTTGGTGTTTTTGGCTATCCATTCTTCAAACTCCTCTTTGGCTTTCCTTATTATACTCTTGCACTTAATTTGGCAGTATTTATGCTCCTTTCTGTTTGCCTCACTAGGATTTGACTTCTACTCTTTAAAGAGAGTCTTTTTAATCTCTCACTGTGTCATGAAGCCACAACCTAAATAGCCTTGTCCCTAGAACCAGTTCAAGTGAGTCCAAGGGAAATACTGCCAGGTACTGCATTCCTGCTGAAATGTCACCTGGTCATCATGACACTATGAGAGAAGTGGCAGTTCATTTGGTGTTCTGCCTTAGACACTGGACAGCAGATGGGTATTCAGTTCGAATCCTCTGTGCCTCAAATTTCTCTTGTGGATTCTTGTCTTGATTCATAGATTCCAAGGCCAGAAGGAACCATTGTGATCATTTAGTCTGACCTGGAGAACTCAAGCCAGAGAACTTCAAAATAATTACCAGAGCAGATCTTTAAGAGAAACATCCAATCTTTAATTTAAATATGATCACTGAGGGAAAAATCCTCCACGCCCCTTGGCAAATTGTTCCAGTGGTTAATTACTCTCCACTACTAAAAAAAATTACACCTTATTTCCAGTTTGAATTTGTCTAACTTCAGCTTCCAGCCACTGGATCATGTTACTCCTTTCTTTGTGAGACAGAAGAGCCCATTATCAAATATTTGTTCCCATTATAGATACTTGGCCTGTAATCAAGTCACCCCTTAGCCTTCTCTTTAAGTTAAAAACTGAGCTCCTGGAGTCGATCACTGTAAGGCATATTTTCTAATCCTTTAATCATTTTTGTGGCTCTTTGAATTCTTTCCAATTTATCAACATCCTTCTTGAATTGTGGACACCAGAACTGGACACAGGATTGCAGCAGCAGTTTGCACCAGTGCCAAATAGAGAGGTAAAATAACCGCTTTACTCTTACTTAAGATTCCCCTGATTATATGTCCCAGGATCGCATTAGCTCTTTTGGCCACAGCGTAATACTGGGAGCATGCATTCAGCTGATTATCCACCATGACCCCCAAATCTTTTTCTGCATTGCTTCCCACAATAGAGTCCCCCATCCTGTGAGTATGGCTGACATTCTTTGTTCCAGATGTACACATTTCCATTTAGCTATATTAGTAACACACATTGGTTGCTTGCACCCAGTTTACCAAGCAATCCAGATAATGCTGAATTAGTGAATTTTGTATCCAAACATTTGCAGAATGGTAAATAATTAAGGGTTATTTGCTACTCTCCAATATTTTGGTTCATCTGTAAATTTTTTCAGTGATCATTTTATGTTTTCTTCCAGGTCACTAATAAAAATGTTAAATACCTTGGGGCCAAGAACTGATTCACTGTGGGACCCCACTGCAGACACATCTATAATTACATTTTGAGGCCTGTTTTTAATCTGTTTTAATGTGTACTATATTAATTTTTTATTATTCTAGGTGTTTAATCAAAGGGTGTGTCTACACTCGAAACAGGATAACTTACAACCACTGCAGTAATTGGTTCATGTCCACACTACCCTCCTCCTCTTGGTGGTAAGCGTCCTTACTAGGCTCTGAGCTTCACCTATAGCTCCCCACCAGCAACCTGGCTGTCTGTCACACGCACACGCGCGCTCTCTGCTCCCCACTGCCAGGAGCCTGGGTGAGCTCCCGGCGAGGACCTCCATGCCCAGAGCCTGAGTGGCTCCTGGACTCCCTTCAGGCAGCTGGGAGCCTCTGAACAGCCAATGGGCTCCCCACAGGGAGCATCCAGGCAGCATCTGGATGCCCCACAGGAGCAGGGAGCCTGGGCAGCAGCGGGGCAGAGGAGTCGGGACCCAAGGGGCAGACTGGCTCCAAGTGGGGTAGGACTAGTCCAACTGGCAGCTGGCCTTTGGCTGGATCCCAGCCATGCAGGGGTCACAGCTCAGCTTTCTTGTCAATTTCACAGCTCCATGAAAAGAATGACCACCAACAGCCGGTATTAGTGAGGCAGTGTGTACATGGACACTGCATTGCCATAACTGCACCAGCATAAGCCCGTCGCCTCTTGTGGAAATGGAGTTTTGTTGGTGTAGTAGGATGGGAGCAAGGCTGCAGTGCAGGGGTGGGCCACATCAGGTTTCTGAAATTGTATGGAGGGCTGGTGGGGGGGGCTGTCCCCCCCAACCCCTATATGACCCCTGACAGCCCCTGGACTCCTGCCCCATCCCTCCCACTCCACTCCGTGTCCCCTGACTTCCCCCGGACCCGCTGCCCCATGCAACCCCTTCTCTCATTCCTGATGGTTCCCCTGGAAACCCCTACCAAACACCAAACACCCTTCTCCCTGTCCCCCTGACCGCCCCCCGCATCTCCCTGCCCCTGACTGTCCCCCACCATTCCGCATCCAACCCCCACTCCCTTCGGTGAACTGCCTCCCCAGGCGCTCCCTGTTCCCCCCCACCGCTCCTGAACCGCCCACAACCTATCCAACACACCCCACCCCCTGAACTACCACCTCGAACTGCCCCTGCCCCTGTAAGCCAACCATAGCCCCCCCCCACTGCTCCCTGCCCCCTTACTGTGCTGTCTGGAGAGCTGGTGGCTGGCAGAGCTAGAGCTGCACCGCCCAAAGCACCAGGACAGGCAGCTGCACCACCTGGCTGGAGCCAGCCACGCCACCGCACAGCACAGAGCACCGGCTCAGGCCGGCTCTGTAGCTGCACCGCTGCTCAGAGCATTGTGCTGGTGGTGCAGTGAGCTGAGGCTGTGGGGGAGGGGAAAAAGCAGGAGAGGGGCGAGGGGCCAGGGGCGAGGGGGCTGGGCAGGAGGGGCCTGCAGGCTATAGTTTGCCCACCTCTGCTGTAGTGTGTACACTGACATAATTAGGTCACCATAATGCCTTATTTCGACTCAACTCTGTAGGGTAGACCAAGCCAAAATATCTTATGGTACCAAGTCAAAACCCTTACAGAAGTCGAAGTATATTACAGAAATACTATTAACTTCTCAACCAAACTTCTAATCCCTCACTCAAATCAAGTTAATTTAATAGGATCTATTTTCCATAAATCCATTTTGATTTGCATAATTATATGACCCTCCTTTAATTATTTATTAATTGAGTCCCATATCAATCGCTTGATTAGCTTGTCCAGGATTTATGGCAAGCTGACAGGGCTATATTACCTGGGTCATCCTGTTTACCTTTTTAAAAATTGGCCCAATATTAACTTTCTGCCAGTCTTCCAGAACTTCCCAAGCGCTCCAAGACTTAGACAGGAAAGAAAGGGTAAAAATGGTCTGTTTTCAAAATGGCGAGAGGTAACTAACTATGGGGTTCCCCCAAGGATCTGTACCAGGACTATTGTTGTTCAACATGGGCATTAATGATCTGGAAAAAGAGGTGAACAGTGAAGTGTTAAAAGTTTACAGATGATACACAGCTATTCAAGAGAGTTAAGTTCAAAGCTGACGGTGAAGACTTATAGGATGATCTCACAAAACTGGTGTGGGCAACAAAATGGCAGATGAACTCCCCCAGGTCACTCTCTACAGCCTCCAACACCATCTTTGGGGGCCGTCTTTCCTGGTTTGCCCACCAATGGGGCCAGATCGCTGGAGATCATACAATGCAGTGACTAGAGAGAGTTCCTCACCTTCCCCTCCCATTGGAGCCCCTCCTGGGAGCCTCACCCATTATGCCTTCCTTCAAAATAAGGCGGATGCCCTTTTCATGAATAGAACCTGTACCCTCCCACTTTGCCAGCAAGGGCTTCTACTCCCTGTACTTTCTCTTCCCAAAGAAAGGTGAAGGCCTTCACCCTATCTTCAGGCTCTACTTACTCAACACTTTCATCAGAAAAACTAAGTTCCAAATGCTGAGGCTCACCTCCATCATTCCCTTCCTCCTCCAGGAAGTGCGGTTTGCAGCCCTCAACGTGAAAGACATGAAGTTCCATACTGACATCAGCCCAGCCCACCATAAATTCCACTCTTTGTGCATGGGCAATAACCAGTATCAATTCAGGGTGTTCCCCGTCGGCATCACCACGGCCCTGGGTCTTCACCAAGGTCTCTGTGCTCATTGCAGCCCACCGTTACTGCCTGAGGCACTTTGTGTTCTTGTACCTGGATGATTGGCTGCTGGTGGCATCATGCCTTGCCGAGATAATGGCGGCTGTCACCACCCTCTACTCCTTCCTTGCCTTACTAGGCATCTGTGTCAATGAGGAGAAATCCATGCTTCTCCCAGCACGAGTGATCTATTTCATAGGAGTGTGTCTGGAGTCTATAGCAGCGAGAGCCTTCCTCCTGGCAGACTGCTTCATCACCCTGCACTGAAACTCACACACAACGGTACGCCATTGTCTCTGCCTCCTCAGCCACATGACAGCCTTGACCTCTGTGACGCCGCATGCTTGCTCCACGTGCGCTGTCTACAGCTGTAGCTCCTCGCCGTCTGCAGGCCCCACATCGCCTCATCCCGCACTGTCCTGAGTTGCCTCCCTCACCTTGTGGACTAGATCCTGCTAAGGTGTCCAGAGGCACCCTGTTCAGTACTCCCATCCCTATGGTCACCCTTATATAGAATCATAGAATATCAGGGTTGGAAGGGCCCTCAGGAGTCTCCTTGGTGGGGTTGGGTGCTGGCTGTGCTGCACAGGGAATGTGGACCCCCCAGAGAGGCATGCATGCACATCAACATACTGGAGTTGCATGCGGTCCACCTGGCTTGCCACACATTCCTGCCTCTGCTCCACTCTGCTCTCTCTACATATCCAAATCCTCTAAAACAACATCACCGCAGTGGCTTACATAAGCAGGCAGAGTGGCACCAAGTCCCAGTGACTCTGCGTGGAAGCCATCTGCCTCTGGAACTGGTGTCTCCACCACAACATTGTGCCCCATGCAGTGTACCTTCTGGGATGCAGAACTCCCTGGACCTGATACCTCAACCATGAGTGGGAACTCCATGACCCTACTATCTGCTCCATCTGCCATGGCTGGGGTACCCCCTCAATGGGAATTCTATGTCATGTAAGTAAACTGTAAATTCCCCCTCTACTACTCCCAAGGGCCAGGGGTCGAAACGCTAAAGGCAACACTATTGTTCTTCCAGGACGTGGCAGCATCTGGTATGCTTTCCTCCCCCCCCCCCCCCCCATCCCAAAGATCCTGCGCAAGATCCACTGAGACCGAGCCACGGTCATCCTGGTAGTCCCATGCTGGCCCTGACAATTCTGGTTTCCTGATCTACTCAGACTGTCTGCCTGCCCGCCAATCATCCTCCCCACCCTGCCAGACCTACTAACCCAGGACAATGGCAGAGTTCTATACCACAACCCAGGCCTACTTCAACTGACGGCTCAGTTTTTGGATGGGATTCACATGTAGACAACTCCTGTTCATGACCTGTCTGCTGTATACCTACACCCAACAGATGGGTCTCCATGCTGGCATGGTATGCTGCATAGTGGAAGTGCTTCATCTCCTGGGTACAACGCTACCACCTTCCCCTCCAGGCCATCATCTTGCCTGTTGTTCTAGATTAACTCCTGGAGCTCAAGAACTTAACCCTCACATTCAGCTTGATCTGTATCCACCTTGTGGCACTTAATGACTTCCTCCCTCCAGTGGAGGGACAGCTGGTGTTTACCCACCCTACCACTACCCAGTTTCTGAAGGGCCTGCCAGTCCATACCCTTACCCTTACCCTTCACAGGACCTTAATCTTATGCTATGTGCCCTCACCAGGCCTCCCTTTGGACCACAGGTCACATGCTCCCTCACCCACTTATCCATGAAGGTCCTCCTCCTGGTAGCTATCACTTCTGCCTGTCAAGTTAGTGAATTGGTGGCCATGATGGGTGACCTCCCCCATACATAGTCTTTTATAAAGACACAGTCTCCCTGTGCCTTCACCCTAAAAGTCGTTTCCAAGTTTCATTTCAACCGGTCCATCCATCTCCCCGTATTCCCTACTAAACTGCATGCCACTGCCGAGTACAGGACACTGCACTTACTGCAAGGCACTGGCCTTCTATTTGGACAGGACTCGCGTATTCTGTGCCTCCCCATGTCTCTTTGTGGCCATTGATTAATTTTAGCAGGATATAATCTTGCCTAAGCAGGTTTCTCACCTCCATTGAAGGATCCAACTTTCTGCGATTTCAAGAGCTCTGGCCCCTTAATCCTGCCCCAAATGATGGACACCTGTGGGGTTCGCTACCCTTTCTTTTAATATTTTAGTAAACCTCTGAAAAATGCTTTCTTTCACAACTAAGCCCAGATAAAGTTCCTTTTCCCTGCTTAATGTGGACACCAGGGATGTGGAATGTAGACGCCATGTTGTCTTCTCCCCCACTGGTGATTTTTACAATGCAGATTATTATTTTTCCTGCAACCTCCAATACCAATGAATAGCCCATTTAATTTGGCCACACCTGGTTGGAGGTGTTGGCCTCTTTCCTTTGTCTGGAGAAAAACCTATGTATCCTCTCCCCCGACATGCCTAGTTTCAATACTTTTTAATTGGAGACTTCAAACATAATATCAGTGAGTAGCCGTACATCCTCATACAGTGCTAATACACGCATTTAACAATGATATTGATCATCAGAGTGTCATTAATGTTCATAAAAGACCTTACCTGATACACTTTGACAATACAGTAATTTTGTATTCAATCAGTTGAGTCAAATTCTTATCATCTGAGTTTCAGATTCCATCTTTATAATTAACTGGTGATCTCCCTCACTCACTAGGTTGATGGGTTTTATTTACTTTTTATAAGAGGAGTGGGACTCAGATCCCAGACTCCTTCCCACACCAGAAGGTCTATATTGCAATTTTTAGTCCTGCAGCCTGAGCCCTGCGATTCTGAGTTGTGGTGAGACACCTAAAACTTGGTATGGCGAGTTTTTTATTGCAGTGTAGACATACCCTAAGAGGATGTTTCCATGGGAGCTGCAGGCAACAGCTCCTCTCAAAATCAGTCTCTAAAGTTAGAAGTTAACAGAATTGGTTCATGTTCCTGACCATCAGCCCTGAAAAGTTTCTGGCAACTAAGATAAGACAACTACTAGCTGATACTTGCCCAATAACAATTCTGGTTCGTTACGTATACACAGAGAGGGTGATCTGGGAATCATTTTGGTATTAATCTGAACAGCTTTGATATGGGCAAGTGCATTAGTACGCGATCTGTTGTGTGGAGTTTCAGCCAGCGCATGAGAAGATAGTGGTGCTGCTGCAAGTCTCCAGCAGTGGAAGAAGTTCAAGAAGGATGTTGATAAATTGGAAAAGATTCAGAGAAGAGCCACAAAAATGATTGAAGGATTAGAAAATATTCCTTAGAGTGACAGATTCCAGGAGCTCAATTTTGAAGTTAAAGAGACGGTTAAAGGATGACTTGATTACAGGCTAACTATCTATAAGGGGAACTAATCTCTTCAATTTCACAGAGAAAGGTATAACATGAGTCAGTGGCTGGAAGTTAAAGCTAGACAAATTCAGACTGGAAAGAAGGTGTAATTTTTTTAATAGTTGAGAGTAACTAACCACTGGAACAATTTGCCAAGGGGTATGGTGAATTTTCCCTCAGTGGCCATTTTTAAATTAAGATTAGATGTTTTCTCTTAAAGATCTGCTCTAGGAATTATTTTGAAGAAGTTTTGAAGAAGTATTTTGAAGTCAGACTAGATGACCACACTGGTCCCTTCTGACCTTGGAATCTATGAATTAAGACAAGAACTCACAGGAGAAATTTGAGGCACAGAGGATTTGCATTAAATACCTTTCTGCTGTTTAAGGCAGAACACCAAATGAACTGCCACTTCTCTCTGATAGTGTTATGGTGACCAGGTGTCATCTGCCTCCATATTGAGTCTGCTGAAACTTTGTGAAAGCGAGTGGGACCTGTGCCCAGGGAGGGCTGGCATCTGGGGCTCTGGTTTGGCTGATGCCAGCCACAGTCTCCAATTCTGAAACCCAGAAACTCCAAGCAGAACTCAGCTGAGATGGCCATGTTTGCCCGTTTGAGTGCCAGCTCCCTGAGAATGTGTGGTGTTCCATGGGGTTTCCATGCTTAGCTCTAAACCAAAGCCCATTCAGAAACTTGGCCTGACATTTATGCTGTGCTACGACCATTCAGTACAACTGTGTAAGCTTCTCCCTCATCTGCGAGTTCCTGCTGGCAGTAAAGCACAGCCCCAAAGAGCTGCAGCTAGGTCTTAGCCTAGCAATTTTTTTTCTTAAAACCCTTCCGTGGAATAGAGATAAGAGTATTTAACATTGAGTCAGTAAACTAAGATGCAGTCATGAAACCGCTTTATCATGTGGTGTCATCATTTCGGAAGGGATCCTGCAGCCAATTGTTAGAAAAATGTTAATAACAAAGCTTTCAGCGTATGAAAAGAATGACTGCCACAAACTCAGTGCCAGTGGATCAGCTGAGACTGCGCTCCTTCTTCTCCATCCACTGCCTTCCCCTTGCTTGTGCCTGCTGAGGCAGAAAGTGACATTAATCTCTAACCGGGGATGCTGCAGTGCTGCAGTATTTGGTAGGATGCTGAGCGCCAGCACGGCAAGAGGCAACATTCTGTTCCAGCCACGGCACCACAGCTAGGGCCTGGTTCATTGAGAGCTGCAGGTGCTCAGCCCCGCTGAAAATCACACCCTGGACTTGTTCAAATGGTGCCATGTTCCTGTGTGACAGCCTGGAATGTTTCTGATGCTAAGGCAGCCCCAGGGCTGAAGCCTGGCTCACAATAGCAGGCATTGCAATAGCGCACTCACATGCTCCAGCACTGGGCTGCCGCTGCTTGGTGACCAGATGTCCCGATGTTATAGGGACAGTCCCGATTTTGGGGTCTTTTTCTTATATTGGTCCCTATTGCCCCCCCACCCCATCCTGATTTTTCACATTTGCTGTTTGGTCACCCTAGTGGCAAAGTTACAGATGTTAGCAGCCGGCACAGCTGCAATGTTCAAACCAGGAAGGGAATGAGGCCCAGTGACCAAGGTTTTGTCTTGTACTGAAAAAGTGTTCTAAGTTTTTAGATACATGCACTAAAGACCTCGTCTGCCCTGGAGATGCCCCTGCCCGCCCTCCACATTTGACAGCTCTCAGCGGGATGAGGCAAGGAAAAAGCAGCTGAAGTGCTTCACAAGAAAGGAACAAATCACGCTTGGCTAATCAAAGAGAACTGGTGCATCTCTGAGGCTGACATGGGTCAGGCAGGCAAAAGGTTTCACTTTCCAGAACCTGCTGCTAAAGCTGCTGACATACAGACAGACAGCCCTGGCTCCTGGGCACTCTGACTGTCTCCAGCAGCATTGTTCAATCCAATCTGCGGACTCCTCTTGCCACACTTCCCACCCTCTGGCTCTCATATGATATGGAAAAACTAAATAGGAAAGAGAATAGACTAGTGCTGTCGATTAATTACAGTTAACTCATGCGATTAATTCAAAAAATTAATCATGATTTAAAAAAATTAACCGCACTGTAAATACCAATGGAAATTTAATAAATATTTTTGGATGTTTTTCTACATTTTCAAATATATTGATTTCTATTACAACATGGAATACAGTGTGCAGTGCTCACTTTATAATATTTTTATTACAAATATTTGCACTGTATTTTTCAGTTCACCTCATACAAGTACTGTTCACCGCATACAAGTACTGTAGTGCAATCTCTTTATAATGGAAGTGTAATTTACAAATGTAAATTTTTTTTTGGTTACATAACTGCACTCAAAAACAAAACAAATTTGTTAGTCTCTAAGGTGCCACAAATACTCCTGTTCTTTTTGCTGATACAGACTAACACAACTGCCACTCTGAAATCGGTCACAGACAACTTTGTTTACATTTATGGGAGATAATGCTGCCTGCTTCTTATTTACAATGTCTCCTGAAAGTGAGACGAGGTGTTCAAATGGCAGTTTTGTAGCCAGGATTCCAAGGTATTTACATGCCAGATATGCCAACATTTGTATGCCCCGTCATGCTTCGGTCACTATTCCAGAGAACATGCTTACATGTTGATGATGCTTGTTAAAAAAAAATGTCAATTAAATTGTGACAGAACTCCTTGGGGGAGAATTCTATGATTCTGGCTGTCTTTTACCTGCATTCTGCCATATATTTCATGTTATAGACATTTCGGAAGGTGACTTAGCACATTTGTTTTAAGAACACTGTCGCAGCAGATTTGACAAAACGCAAAGAAGGTACTGATATGAGACTTCTAAAGCTAGCTAAAGCACTCAACTCAAGGTTTAAGAATCTGAAATGCTGTTCAAAATCTGAGAAGGACGAGGTGTGCACCATGCTTTCAGAAGTCATTAAAAGAGCAATGTTCCGATGTGGAAACTACAGAACCTGAACCACCAAACATAAAATCAACCTTCTGCTGATACCGTCTGACTCATATGATGAAAATGAACATGCATCAGCCCGCTCTGCTTTGGATTGTTATCAAGCAGAACCCGTCATCGGCAGACGCATGTCCCCTGGAATGGTGTTTGAAGCGTGAAGAGACATATGACTCTTTACCGCATCTGGTACGTAAATATCTTGCAACCCCACCTGCAGCAGTGCCATGCAAGAACCTGTTCTCACTTTCACGTGATGTTGTAAACAAGAAGCAAGCAGCATTATCTCCTGCAAATTGTAACCAAACTTGTCTTTCTGAGCGATTGGCTGAAGTAGGACTGAGTAGACATGTAGGTTCTAAAGTTTTACATTGTTTTATTTTGAATGCAGTTATATTTTGGACATAATTCTACATTTGTAAGTTAAACTTTCATGATGGAGAGATTGCAGAACAGTACTTGTACTAGGGGAATTGAAAAATACTGTTTCTTTTGTTTTCTACAGTCCAAATATTTGAAATCAAAACTAAATACAAAGTGAGCACTGTACACTTTGTATTCTGTGTTGTAATTGAAATCCATATATTTAAAAATGTAGCAAACATCCAAAAATATTTAAATAAATGATATTCTATTATTATTTAACAGTGCAATAAATGGCAATGAATTTTTTTTAATCGTGTGATTAATTTTTTAATTGCTTGACAGCCCTAGAATAGGCACTGGAGCCCGCATTCCCAGAGGTACTGGGCATCTCATTCCCACTCAGATCAATGATTTATTTCAGTGGGCCTTAGGGGGCCTAATACATTTGGGGATCTGGGGCCTGAGCGTGGTAATGGCAGAATTTCCCAACTCTGCTGCCCATTTCGCCTACACAAGGCCAGCCCTAGACCAAATGGCACCCCGGTGAGAGCATCTTCAGGCCCCTCTCCGCCCTCGCTCCATTTGTTAAACTTTGGAACACCTTATTTTTTCTTGTATTTGCAGCCCGTGTCACAACTTTGCACGTTTTTGCATGCGTAATTTAGCCCTGGCATATATGATGGTAAATCTGTATTTATTCATGCCATATATAAACAAATAAAAAATTGTTTCCGCCAAACTTTTTAATTTTAGGAATAACTGTAACTTACTGTAACTGTAATTTACTAACACCAAGAAATGTAACTGTGTATCTGTCATAGCTTTCCTACTCAGATTTGAACCTTAGCGTTCATAAACTGAGAAGCTAGCATGAACCCTCTAAGCTTAATTACCGACTTAGATCTGATAGCCTGCCACCAACCAGGAATTCCAGTGCCTGGTACACTCTGGTCCCCCCAAAACCTTCCCTGGGGACCCCAAGAACCCAAACCCTTGGATTCGTAAAACAAGGAGAAATTCCCCGCCTCCTTTTACCCCTCCCAGGCTTCCCTCGCCAGGTACCCTGAGAGATTACTGATCCAACTCTTTGAATCTAATTCCCTTCCCAGAGGCACACAGATTCAAGGAAAACAGAGAGAGATTACTTCTCCCCCCTCCCATCTCCTCCACCAGTCCTAGTGAGTTATCCCAATTCCCTGGGATAAAATAAGGAAACAAGAAAGAAATCCAACAGTTTTTAAAAAAAAGCTTTATATAAAAAGAAGAAAGAAAAGACATAAAAACAGATCTCTGCATTAAGGTGACAACACATAGGGCTATTGCTTAAAAGAAAAATATGAATAAAGAGTCTTATAAAAAGATATCCAATTTAAACATTCCAGCAAACTACACATATGTAAATACAAAAAAAAACAATAACAGCCTATTGTTTTTTCTACCTTTGTAGTCACAACTTTGAAACTGAAGATTAGAAGCTTGAAGATAGAAAGACCCCTCTCATAGCTGAGAGCCAGACAAAAGACACAGACCCAAACATTCTGTCCCTGAGCTTTGAAAAATCCGGTTTCCTGATTGGTCCCCTGGTCAGGTGTTGGGTTCCTTTTGTTAACCCTTTACAGGTGAAAGAAACATTAACCCTTAGCTATCTATTTATGACAGTATCAGCACTGGGTGGACCAGTATTAAATCATGTTATAATAGGTGACAGCCTTAGAATGTTAACCCCCTAGTCCTTTAGCTCAAAAGGTCACTTTGCTCGCCTTTGCCTTCGCAAACTGTAGAACAGCGTCAGAGAGATCCAAAGACTGGCCAATGGCATTTTCAAGCAATAAAATAGCAAGCGATGCCAGTCTCTCATCAGCAATGGTTAATCCAAAATATGTTTGAATGAGCCTAAGCTTAGAAAAACTGCGCTCACCATTCATGACTGTGCCAGGCAAACTGAGCAGAATCGTTAAAGCTACCCACACTTTAGGAAAAGCATCTGTCAGCACTGCATCGTGACTGAGCTGGAGAATTTGTAATGGAGAGTGCTTGCCATGTTGTTCAATTCAATATTCAGGTCTTTATCATTGACATCCGAAAATTCCTCACGTGTCGGCATCCAGTGAAGGTCCGTACATTTGAACTAAGGTCATACTAAATGTCCCAGGTCTTTCTGTTGTGCTTCATTTGTCCAAATCTTTTTTTTTGGACACTTGAGCAGTGTCAATGAGTGAGCAAAAAAAAAAACTCCTTCTTGAATTTTAATTCTGAGCTTCCCAGAATTAACCAAACTGTCTATTCTTCCGATGAATATGAGCGTGCTTGAAAACAGGGTCAACTCATGAGTTTTCTGTCATTTCTTTGGCAATAGTGATGGTATCTTCAAATACACTGTGTCTGTAGGCCACAATGAAATCTAAGTGGTTGCAGTCACAATGTCGTATTTCTAAAGGAGCTCTGCTAAACTGAGGAAATTGGTAATTGAGATTAGATGCTCAAGCACGTTCCTCCAATGATGGGTTTCTATTTTTATAACGCACGGATTTTCTGCATCATTGCATTTATTCAGCTTGAGCCTGGACTCCACCGCCATACATTTGGAGCAGGCTGTGAAATGGCCAGGTGCCTTTTTATATTTCTTCAGACCATTCGCTAAATTATGCCACTAATTGTACCTGGAAGTGTAAGCAACCATTTGGCATTCTTGTCTAATATTTTGCAACAAGAACAAAACACTTTGTCAGTTGATTTCAAACAAACTAGCCAACGCTATTCTGGCACACTTTCACAATGTTTCTTTGAGACTTGTTGCTTCATTTATGGGAAACATGATAGCCTTGATTTTTGCCCAGCCCATTCAAAATTGTATGATCAATATCGGCAGAGTTTAGGATTGCTGGCCAAAAAGCAGGACCTGATATATTGATTTGTGGTGTACAGTTTTTCTCACTGATGTTTCTGTCATCATGCGAGGCTGGTTCTGCTTTATGGTTTCTCTCCTTTTCATGTAAACCAGATTTTTCTTCGTCATTACTCTCCCTTACACCGCCAGGAAAAGTGGACCATTCTCCATCACTTTTCTCACATTTCCATTCCTTATGTTCAGGTAAATCTGCTAATTCCTTAGTAATAGGACTTCCATTCTTTATACTACACTCCTCAATTTCTTCTGTGTTCGGATGATCACTGATTAAAGCCTAGTCTATGTTGTTCTGTTTTAGGTATTTTCCCATTAAATTTGCCACTTGCTGCAAACTAGATTGCAGTTGAGCTTTTTGCTTCCTATTCTGAGTTCCTGAAGGCTTCTTTGGGGGCATCTTTTGTTTTCTACAGAGGAAAACAGATGCTATTGGGGAGAACAAAAGATTATGTTCCACAGTCTTGTAAAGTCATCAAACATTACGTGTTAAACATGGCAAAAGAAGTAACAGTATTTATTTATATTGTTGCATAGATGGGCGTTCGATAGATATCTCTGGCATCTCATTAAATATGTCCTTTATTAGTCGCTACTTATACTTTTCCAGTCTTAAAACACAAGTACACTTTCACAATTACACAGTAAAACAAAGTTCACAATATCACAGCTGGGCTATCACTTCATTTTTATTTCTCACTGCCTGACTGGTAATCTCCCACCGCTGAAGACACAGTTGACAACAGTCTAGAAGGTTCAAGGAAAGTGCAGTTCTCAGAAAGTCTGGAAGGTTCTACAAGATTGTACAAAGGTTCAGAACATTCTAGAAAGTGAGTGAAAAATGAATCCACTTATGGAATACCTGAAATATTTTACTTCAAACATTCTATTTTCCCTTTTGTCGCTAACAACAAAAACAGCAGCCTGAGCCTAGTGCTCCCCCAAGCACAGCACCCCAGGTGGTTACTTGCCCCTAAATCAAGCCCTGCTCCTATATAAATGCACAGGGACCATGCAGTGGGAGGGGTTAAGCTGTATTTGCCTCATTCAGCTGTGTGTCCCCCTTTAGACTGACTAGAGAGTTACCCTAGGAAACTTTCTACTTTGGGTACTGCCCATCTGCTGTTTCCTTCTTGCTGCTTTGTCTCCGTGTTGAGCAGATGGTACTTAGCCATAAGGACTAGAAGAAGCTCCTCACAACCAAGCCGTGTCACTGCAGCATGACATGCTTCTGTTTTCCCTACCTTTACCTGAAGAGCTAAGTGGGACGGAATGGGGAGGGTGAGATCTCAGCTTACTGATGAAAGGGGCAGGAAACTGCCAAAATAATTGTAACCCTTTTGTCAGGTGGAGGCAATAGCAACAAGCATCAGGTTCAATATCTAGGCATTCCTCTTAACAATTCAAAAAAGAACCGGCTTGAGCCCTCATCCAGTAATCTGGGAAAACTAAACACAGCCCTGGGCACCTCTAAAATGGTTCAATTTACTGTGACCCACTAGTCAGGACAGGCTAAGTACAGTTCTGCTGCCCTTTACTCAAACAATGACAACAACATTGCATTTCCCCTGCAGTCAACACTAAAGTGATTTGTTACCCCAAACCAGTCAAAATTGATCACTTAAGCAAAGCAGCTCTGACTGCTGAACACCTAGGCAGACTAGGCATGTCCTTGCAAATACCATCTACTCCTTAAGTCTTTTCCCTAAATCATATTAAATATCCAGGGACAGCTCATTCCAGCCCTGCTTACTGCAAAACTGGAATTTCAGTGAGTCAGCTCAGCTTTCCAGTGCACACCTCCCTTTTGCACAGGGGTCTGGTTTGCCTGTCTCCCATTGACATCTTACACAATAGTGCCCCTGGAGGAAAAATCAGAACTACAGCGCTCCATGAGAGTCAAGGGTGTGTGCCTTGCAGGTCTCTGGGGCAGGATTTAATACCTCATCCATCCACAGCAGTTGTCAGTATCTTCCAATGGCATGAGCAAAACAGATCACGTTACTATTGCAGCTTCTATAAGTTCCAGGTAAATGATGTAAATTAAGTGGAACAACGCATACCTAATTAAAATCCTGGCTGGATGCAAAGTGTCTTGGGCAGAGCAGGACAGCCAGAGATGGACAAGAGAGACTCCAAGCTCTGGGAAATGCAGCTGCCAATGCAGGCGCTGAGTAGCAGGTCTCTCTTACACCCATCTCTCTTCAGCCAAAAGAGGTGCTTTCCAGAAGGCCTGGTCCTTGGTGTTCCAGGCCCAGGGTGATGGCAACCTCACATACCTTTCCTTTATCTTGTCTGGGATCCCATTTAAGCTTCATCAACAGGGCACATTTGTTTTTTTTCCTGAGGCCCTTGCCAGTATCCTCTGCACCACCTCTGGCTGGCAAGTGCCGTGCCACACTCATCTCTGCTGGGCGTTGCTGTTTGCATGGCTCACGTTCAGCTGGCTGCTGTCTGAGGCCCAGCTCCTCACTGCCATGGTGCCATTTAGGGAAGCCTGTCCACTCAGCATTCTCTGCTGAGACAGGCCTGTGCCCTGCTGCTGCCACCATGCCACAACCAGCATGATGAGCAGAAGAAATCCGTTATCACTTAGACCAGGGCACTGAGGTACTGTCCTCCTTTCGCACTGCAGATCCTGCCTATGCTGCTGCCTCTCTTCCTCTGTGCCTCCTTTGTGTGCTGGCTGCTGCTTGACGGCCTGATGGGGACAGCACTGGTGCTCCCTGCCCAGCCCCTGTGAGTGGCAGTACTAATGCTCCCAGCCTGGCTGCGCTCGTGCTGAGTTGCTGCAGGGACCGGCCTGCCCTTCAGCTGCCGCTCATCCAGACTCAATGGCTGGTGCACTCACAGGGACCTCTGCTGCTCCTACTCACAGGCTTGGCACTGCACAGCACATTCTCCCCCGCAACATCCCAATGGCCGAGTAGCAGCCTCTCCCCACATCTTTCCTGTCTGCCATGGATCTGGCCACTGGCTGTGTCTCATCTAACCATGAATGCGGCCAGACCTGTGCGTGTTAGCCTCTCTTATGGTGTAGCCTGCCCCACAGACTGGCTAGCTGCTGTGGGACTTTCCTCACAAGTTCTTGTGCATCAACAATTATACGTCAAAGCCATGCCCGGCAGGGCAAAACCCACAGGTGGGCACCTAACAGCCCCTGCTGTGGACTCACTGCTGCCCGAGAGCACAGAGCTGCCTGCTTCACCCCAGCCTCATGATCAGCTAGCTGTATGCCCCGCCAGCCCTTATCACTTCTGCTCCCCATATCTCTCCTTTCCCCCCATTGCTCCTCTTGCAGCTCCAATGCCCTTCACCCCACTCAGGCTGGTGGGGCTGCAGTGGGAGCCCCATGGACCTATCCCATATCCTGGTCTTGGGATGGGCGGACAGGGAGCAGACTGACCTATTGCTCGCAGAAAGGGAGGGGGCAGGGGGCAGACTGACCCATTGCTCACAGGCAGGGATGGGGTAGGGGGCAGACTGACCCATTGCTCACAAGAGGGGAGGGGGCAGAGAATAGGGTGCTCCATTGCTCACAGGAGGGGAGAAAGCAGGAGAGAATGGAGCCACCATGAGCTCCTGGGTTCTTTCTGCTCCTCTGTTCCTCCTGCCATGCAAGGTAGACAGATAATCCTGGTTGGAGATCCAATACTCAGAAGAATCAAAAGAACATTCTGCAAGGGACAGGCAGACAACAGGACAGCACGTGCCCTTTCGAGAGCCCAGACAATAGATGTCACTCTAAGATTGGATGGGCTTCTGAAGTCAATGGACCAGGATCCACTGGTGTTGATTCATACAGCACTAACCACAGTGCATTGTGGGGTATCTCGCAGACGGTGGATGATGTCAGGGAACTCGGAATCATGCTGAAGAAGAAGAGTATCCAAGTGATCATCTCTGTGATCCTTCCTGTCCCAAGAACAAAGGAAGACAGATGGCAGAAGAGTTTGGAAGTGAATCGCTGGCGTGGTAAGTGTTGTACGGTTGAGGATTTGGGTTTTGTGGAACATCGGTCCAACTTCTATGGGGAGAGGATGCTGTTTGGATGGCCTCTACCTCAGTAGAATGGGGACCAATCTCCTCAGGGACAGGATGTGTAGGGTTAAACTAATAGCAAAGAGGGAGGGTAAAAAGAAGGAAGATATTAGTAATCACCACATAATCAATATGTTGAGAACAAAATTAATCAAGGACCGAAAAGACATGAAGAGAATAAATTATTGACTTGCCTATGCACCAATACTAGGAGCCTAAGTAACAAACAAGAGGAAATGGAGCTGCTCATTTACGAGCAAAGATTTTGTCTTGTTGGTATTACTGAAAAATAGTGGATGATTCACACAACTGGAATGTTAAAAATCAGTGGTTATGACCTATTAAGGAAGGACTGAGTAGGCAAAAGGTGGAGGGCCCTCTCTATCAAAAATGCCATTACCTGCTTCTGAACCACTGATACTCAGAAGACATGGTCTTGAAATCGTCATGGATCAATGTCCTAACAGGTAAAGATGGGGCATTAGTTGATGGCTGCTTTAGACCCCGAAATCACAATGGGGAGCAGGATGCTTGGCTCCTTACGCTTCTATCTACAACATGTAAGGAAAAATAGCTACTTAATCATGGGGGACCTTTGAGTGATATATGCTGGAGGTCTAATGTTGCCATGACTAAAACATCATTAGAATAAGAATAAAGTTCAGACCTGTAATTTATATACCATGTGGCTTAATAAGGCCAATTTCCAAACATCAAAACAATTATGAGCCAAATCAGCTGAGAGGAAGAATTTAATCAGAAAAATATGAATGACTATAAGGAAATATTTAAGAGCTCCATACTAGATGCCCAAAAAAACCAAAATCCCACCATTGAGGAAGAAGGCTGTGCTGGTATTAAAAAAAAACCTGAGTTAAAGGGGAGGTGAAGGCAGCTATTTTATATATATAATATGGGAAATGGGGAATTGATGATAATTAATATAGAGCAGAAGTTAAGAACTGTAGAAAATTGATAAAGATATATTAGGAACAGAAAGACTCCTGACAATGATATTGATCCATGTCTTAATGGAAATGGTAGAATTGTCAATAAGAATGAAATAGTTCTGTTCTGTATCTGGGGAAAAACAGTTGATATAGTCTCATCATACAGGGATGACAATACTCTTTCCATTCCACTGCTATCTCTGGAGAACATTAAATAGAAAGTACTGAAGTTAGTGACTTTTAAATCAGCAGGTAGATAACTTGCATCTAAGAGCTGGCTTAGGAGCTCACTGGACCATTAATATTGATTCTCAATAGGTTATGGGATACTAGGCAAATTCCAGAAGACTGGAAGAAAACTAATGTTGTGTCGGTTTTTAAAAGGGGTGACCTGGGTGTGGCATATCAGTGTGCAATGCAGACCAGTGGGGGGCTGTGTCAGCCCTGCCCTGCAACCTGAGGTGCAGTGAAATGCTATACTGTTATAGCTTCCAATGTGGACAGTCCACAAACAGCTTGTCAGAATGCAGGTAACTCTCTGATTTGTTTGTGTTACTGCAGCCTGCCAGTCACACCTTGGCTCTCACCAGCCTTAGTTATACTGTGCGGTGACCCCAACACACTCCCAGTCCCAGATTTCCCCCAGAAATGTATGTCCTGTACTGCCTAGCCCTCTCTTGGACAGTAGAAATATATTGTCCATTATTCCTTTAACAGAATAATATACACTAACTTTTTATCTTAAATAAAGTTACCTAAACACTTTAATTTAAACACACTAGAATAGATAAAACAAGGTTATTAATGTCAAAGAGAGAGATTTTAAGTGAGTAGAAGCCAAATCAGGAAGGCCACATCACACTTGGAGTTGCAGATAACCAGGGATGTTAAGAGTAACCAGACGGATTTCTTCAGGTATGTTAGCAACAAGAAGAAGGTCAAGGAAAGTATGGGCCCTTTACTGAATGAGGGAGGCAACCTAGTGACAGAGGATGTGGAAAAAAGCTAATGTACTAAATGGTTTTTTTGCCTCTGTCTTCACAAACAAGGTCAGTTCCCAGACTACTGGACTGGGTAGCACAGTATGGGGAGGAAGTGACCAGCCTTCTATGGAGAAAGAAGTGGTTCAGGACTATTTAGAAAAGCACAAGTCCATGGGGCCGGATGTGCTGCATCCGAGAGTGCTAAATGAGTTGGCTGATGTGATTGGACAGCCATTGGCCATTATCTTTGAAAACTCATGGCCATCGGGGGAGGTCCCGGATAACTGGGAAAAGGCTAATATAGTGCCCATCTTTAAAAAGGGAAGCCTCAGTCCCTGCAAAATTCATGGATTTAATGGAATCAAGGAATTAATTCTGAAGCACTTGATGGAAAGCGATCAGGAACAGTCAGCATGGATTCACCAAGCACAACTCATGCCTGACTTACCTAATTGCCTTCTATTGTTAGATAACTGGCTCTGTGGATGAGAGGAAAGCAGTGGACATGTTATTCCTTGACTTTAGCAAAGCTTTTGTTACAGTCTTCTAGAGTATTCTTGCCAGCAAGTTAAAGAGATATGGGCTAGATGCTGGAGAGAAAGCTGGCTAGATCATTGGGCTCAACAGGTAGTGATCAATGGCTTGATGGCTAGTTGGCAAGTGGTATTGAGTGGAGTTCCCCAAGGGTTGTTCCTGGGGCCGTTTTTGTTCAACAGCTTCATTAATGATCTGGACGATGGCATGGATTGCATCCTCAGCAAGTTTGCAGAGGACATTAAACTAGGAGGAGTGGTAGATACGCTGGAAGGTAGGGATAGGATACAGAGGGACCTTGACAAATTAGAGCATTGGGCCAAAAGAAATCTGATGAGGTTCAACGAGTCCTGCATTAAGACGGAAGAATCCCATGCACTGCTACAGACTAGGGACCGAATGGCTAGACAGTAGTTATGCAGAAAAGGACCTAGAGGTTACAGTGGATGAGAAGCTGGATATGAGTCAACAGTGTGCCATTGTTGCCAAGAAGGCTAATGGCATTTTGGGCTGTATAAGTAGGGGCATTGCCAGCAGATCGAGGGACGTGATCGTTCCCCTCTATTTGGCATTGGTGAGGCCTCATCTGGAGTACTGTGTCCAGTTTTGGCCCCACACTACAAGAAGGATGTGGAAAAATTGGGAAGAGTCCAGCAAAGGGCAACAAAAATGATTAAGGGGCTAGAGGACATGAATTATGAGAAGCGGCAGAGGGAACTGGGATTATTTAGTCTGCAGACGAGAAGAATGAGGGGGAATTTGATAGCTGTTTTCAACTACTTGAAAGGGGGTTCCAAACAGGATGGCTGTAGTCTGTTCTCAATGGAACTAGATGATAGAACAGGAGTAATGGTCTCAAGTTGCAGTGGAGGAGGTTTAGGCTGGATATTAGGAAAAACTTTTTCACTAGGAGGGTGGTGAAACTCTGGAATGGGTTACCTGGGAAGTGATGGAAGCTCCTTCTTTTGAGGTTTTTTTAGGTCGAGGTTGACAAAGCCTGGCTGGGATGATTTAGTTGGGGATTGGTCCTGCTTTGAGCAGGGGGTTGGACTAGATGACCTCCTGAGGTCTGTTCCAACCCTGATATTCTATGATTTTATGAATGACGAATAAAAGTCAGAAATGATTACAAGAAAATGAACATAAAAACGCTTTCTAGTGTAGTTTAACAAACTAGATTCAAAATAAAGTTTCTCACCACATGCTTCCAACTGCGCCACTGACCAAACTCTTCGGGTCAGGAGCCCTCTCCTCCAGAATCCAATGGCCGTTTACCTAGGTCGTCTTAGGTGTGATGCCAGAGACATATGTTCCTTCTTTACATAGTTTCAGCCCCTCTCTTGGTAAGCAGTTTTAGCTGAGAACCAGGAGACAAAGAGTCTGTGTGGAAAGATGTTCCCCACTGTTTTTTAACGTGTTTGAGCTTCCTTCATTTTCCTTCTGCCCCCTTTCTGCTTAAAGACTTTGTTTACTGCTTAAATGCAAATTAAGACAAGCATACACTCCTTGGCCAAGACAGTCCTTTTCGGCAGCTTCTGCCTGGGCAGGGCAATGGGAGTTTAGAATGTGGGCTAATAACTTTATATAGGGGAATTGCATAGTTTTACATGTAATTCTGCTATAGAAATTTCACCATGACATTACTGATTTGCAAGTTATGAGTTTTCAAATGGTACCTCACAAGGCATGCTTATAAAATGATTATTACAATAATGTGTAGGGTATGAATATGGGTGTATTCTGTTACCCAATTTTTAAAAAGGACAAAAGTGAACAGAGTAATTATAGGCCTGTCAGCTTGACATCGATCCCTGGCAAGATAACGGAATGGCTGATATGGGACTCAATTAATAAAGACTTAAAGGAGGGTAATGCAAAGCAACATGAATTTATGGCAAAATGAGTTTGTCAAACTAACTTGATTTTTTTTGATGAGTTAACAACTTTAATGGATAAAAGCAATAGTGCACATGTAATATACTTAGACTTCTGTAAGGCGTTTGACTTGGTAAGACACACCGCTTTCATTAAAAAAACCTAGAATGTTATAAAATTAACATGGCACATGTTGTTAGTGCTGCAGCGCTGTTACTGCTGCCAGTGTTGCTGTTGAAGCTCCGGTGTTAGTTGCACCAGCAGACAGTGCAGCATTTCATTCCACAGGCCTGTATGTTCATAAGAAAGACCACAGTTCTGTAGATTGCCACGTATTCGCAGGGGCGAAAGGAAATGCAGGCCTGTTATTTACCAGGCTGCACGTGGCAACAGACTATATAGGTAAGAGATGCAAGGAGAGTATGGGTCACGAGGCAGACTGCAGACACACACACACACAACTAAAATCAATCAATTTAAAATTTTATTGGGGATAGTTACAAGGGGTAAGAGAGCAGCTTATGATTAGCTAATAGAGTTAACAAAACCTAAAACACACAATGCCTAAAATATCTACTAACAATATTTACAAACAAAATGCAGCATTTAGTAATAACTGATACTTACAAATACAAACCAACACATCACGACCGGCAAACGTAGAAGCTCTATTTGAAACACGTGAGCTGAGAGAGAGGCTTCGAGGTGATCAGGCTCGGTTACGGCATACACGGCATACACGGGATACACGGGACACGTTTTCTCCTCTCTCTGCCTGCACATGGCAGGGCAACCCCTAAAATACCCACTATGACATCACAGAAGTGTCATAGTGGACAGACCCCAAAACCTGTGTGTGTTCGCCTCTGATTGGCACAAGCAATGTTTACACCAAATAGGGGAGCAGGTGCCAAAAGGTCTGGCTTCGCCCCCAAAAGGTGAGGTAATGCATATTGTTGTAGAATGGGTCCAATACTGAATGACAAAAGAAGAGGCCAGGGCAATACCGGTCTGGCAAGTGATACAGGATGCAGACAGGAACCCATTCTAACAAGTTCAACGAAGCATAGTACTAGCACCCCCCATAAGAGCTACAGGTACACTAACACGTGTATACCCGCAACAATAGTACCTGCTCAGTCAGCACACCAGGGTGATGTCCCTCAGCAAGTACAAAGTTGCCCCTCCTATGACTTCTTCTTTTACACACTGATACAAACCAATTCCGTATCACACTTCAGATGTTGTTCATTACCATCCTTATTTTTGTACCTGTTAGTTCAAACAAAACATCCATATCCATTATCCTGTCTTCCCCTCCTTAGTTTTACGAGGAGTTGGTGTGTCCCTGTCGCAGCTCTTAGGAATGTGTTTATATAGTTACTTGATAGATGTGTGTGTGATTATACCATCCGCTCCAGTCACAGATGTGCTTACTTGGTGTTAGCCATTACCTAGCATGGAGTTGTTCTGCCAAATCCAGACCTTCTCTGGTTCATAACTTTTGGTGCACCCAGTTACTTATGCCTAGAGTTCCAGCAAGGTCTGCTGCACACATTAACGGGATTAAAAGTGGGATAAGTCGTAGGTTGCAGAATGGAATTGTAAACAGGGAATCATCAGCTAACAGCTGTGTTTGCAGTGGAGGCCCACAAGTATCAATTCTTGGCCCTACACTAGCTAACTTTTTCATTAATGCCCTGGAAGAAAACATAAACTTGTCATCGATAAAGATTACAGATGACACAAAAATTGGGGACATGGTAAATCAATGGTCACTGATTCAGAGTAATCTGGATCTTTTGATAAACTGGGTGCAAGCAAACAATAATCATTTTAATATAGCTAAATGTACAATTCAAGAAGGATGTTGATAAATTGGCAACGGTTCAGAGAAGACAAACAAGAATGATTATAGGCTTAGAAAACCTGTCTTAGAGTGATAGCTTCAACGAGCAATATCTATTTATTTTAACAAAGAGAAGGTTACAGCATGACTTGATTATAATTTACAAGTACCTACTTGGGGAACAAATATTTAATAATGGGCTCTTCAATCTAGCAGAGAAAGGTCTAACACGGTCCAATGGCTGGAAGTTGAAGCTAGACAAATTCAGACTGGAAACAAGGCAAATGTTTTCAACAATTAGAGTAAGTAACCACTGGAACAAGTTACCAAGGGTCTGAATGGATTCCCCATCACCAACAATTTTTAACTCAAGATCAGGTATTTTTCCAACAGATCTGCTCCAGGATTATTTTGGGAAGTTTTCTGGCCTCTGTGACACAGGGGTCAGATTAGATAATCACAATGGTCCCCTCTGTGAAACTATTCATTTGAATCCCTTACAACAAACCGCACTCAGATAATGGTGGGGCGGAGTGGGGAGAGCTCCGCCTACATCCTACAGAAGCTATGATTGGCTGCTTTTCTCCAGGAGGCCGGGCAGTGGGGTAGGCAGCCAGTCAGACGGGTTCCCCAGGCAGGCTGAGATCCCCATGACTGTGACAGTGTGGCAGCAGTGGCTGTGTTGTTGCTGTGGCAAAAGGCAGTGGCTGCAGGGGGAGAGGCAGTTCTTCAGGCAGTCTGTGACTATCCAGACAAGGGCTCTGAATAAACCTGAGCACTGCACTCACAGATACCCACTTACACCTGATTGGGCAGACGCACGGGGGCTGGAACAATTTGTATAGTGGGGGGCTGAGAGCCATTGAACCAAACTGTAAACCCTATATATAATGGAAACCACTTCCAGCCAGGGAGGTGATGCAGCACCTCTCTTTCCAGCATCTATGGGTAGGTGGCCATGCTCACAGGTACTCACTCCTGGGTGGGCAGGCCACTGTGTCTGTGCTGCATGCACCTTTTCCCAACTGCATCATCTCAGTAATGCCTGGGGTCCGCGGCTCTGCCCAGGTGCTGATCCCAGCAGGCTCTGAGAGATCATAAGAAGGGCAGTTGGTGTGATGTTAGGGAGAACCTATGCAGCTGCTGCCCCTCTGCCAACAGTGCTGCCTGCGATGTGTCATAGTTTCCAGGCAGAGGCTGAATAAGATGAGGGACAGGACTGATGAAAACACGGCAACAAGACAGGCAAGGGCCCATTCTGACCCCCTGAGCAGTGGGCTAAGCCTGAGATGAGCTATTTCTGGGCAAGCTCCTTCACTCCCACAGCCTCTTGAAGTGGAATGCTTGTAGGCAGGGCACAGGGAGATGCAGAAGACAATGGCAGTCGATGAGAAATGTTTCCCATCCTGTGAAATCATTGAGATTTCAGAATGTTTCCCGTTCTGCAGCAGGATGAACCCGAGAACTTAGAGTTTTCACACATCCCTGCAAAACAGTTCCTCAAACATGCCAGGAAACCCCCTACACACCTCTCCCAACAAAGTCTCCTCCCAATACTACTGGCTGTGGCTATTTATTGGTATTGGGGGTGCTGGAAGCCTGGCCTCTCTAGGGGGCAAAAGGAGGCCCTGGTGTGTGTTCTGTGGGGTATCGTGGCTGTGGCAGTGATCAGGTGCATTCCTGTGTGGGGAGAAGGAGAGGATATGTGCTATTAGGTGGCATGGCCTTGCTTTTGTGTCAAGTATGTTGTGTGTCTGGCAGCCAGCGGTGCTCCACAACTAAATGTTATGTGTGTGAATAGCTATCCATTCTGGCAAAACACAAATGGCGTTTTGATTTGTCTGGACTATACACATTGGCCCAAAGTATGGCCCTGGAGAGAGCTGAGCAATGGCCCTTCCACATGGGACTGTTTCCATTCCCATGGTTACCAGCAGGAAAAGCAGCCAGGAGATCACTCCAAAGCATCTTTGCCAATTACTTACTTTACATGTTACATTGATTTAGAAATGCAACCACTACCCTCTCATGGCCCAACCCCATGGGAATGTGCCCAAACCCTGTGCCAGACACACCACCACGGAGCAGCCTCTGCAGGGCAGAACAGCTGGTATTACTGTTGCAGCTGACTGTGTATAAATGTAAGTGCTTTGCTTGTTAGTTAATTCAATAATACACCACAATAACAACGTTCCTAATCCCCTGGGGGCTAATTTAATAGCAATCAGTAACCTGGATAGGCTCTTTGGTAGGAAAGTGGGTACCACAAGTGTCTCTCTTGGAATGTCACAGCTACTGAGGGTTGATCAAGAGGATTAATTATTCTGCAGAGTTGCTATCTGAAGGTGCAACTCCAGCCTTTAGTCTCTATTTCTTTACTTTGTATAAACATGCAAGATAATTCAAGGCCTCGTTATTTTTATAGGGTTGCAAGAGTACACAGGAATTGTGCAAGCAAGACCACTGAACAATGCAATGGCCAGGTTATAACCCCAGCTCATGCACTGAAATTAGCTGCCCACATTTCTTGGAAGTTTTTAGAGTGTAGACACTTAGTGGCTGACAAATAAAATCAAGCTTTTGCACAGAATCACTAGCTCCACAGGGCTAGAATAGGAAATTGGTCTTTCTTCTGTAGGTCCCTGGTCTTGAACAGAACTGGGTAGGTAGTACTGTTGTCTGGTGATGGCCAGTGGCCCAATGCAATGAGTCTGGTGGGACCAGCCTATTTCCTAGTGAACAATTTTCTAAATTTGAACATAGATCCCATATTCCCAGTAAGCAGTCTCCGCCTGGTGATTAGCAGCCTCGGCAGAAGTGAATAGCCCATGAAGACTGAAGCCTTGTTTAGTCACCTCTTAGTCAGGCGTGAGATATATTCGCAAGAATCTGCATGGAGGAACCTTGCTCAGCATTGGTCATGCTGCTCTTGAATAAATCGCGGGCTCCAGGGCTGATAATCCAAAGCCTTCCGCCATCACTGAACTGATTGTAAAAATTGAGAATTTCAGCCAGGAGTGGAGGGCTTCTTCCTGCAATGCCTCGTTTCCCCTGGAAATGGAAATATCCCAGTTCTATATTATGCCTCCTCACATGATTTCTGTTCTTATTTTCTATGCAATGTTGTCTAGACTCAGGTAAAGAAAAAAATATGACTAGTGGGATCTCTGGTTTTAATCCAAGACTTCCAGCCTTGCAAGTCAAGGCTCATTATGAGACTAACACGTGAAAAGAGAGACTTCCTGTGACCTAGTAAACTCCTCCTGTCTTATCTGACAGAGGTAAGAGTATATTGTGCTGCCTAAGCAATGCAGCAGGACTCACACTGCCATGATGCTGGAAACTTGCAAACCACCTATGGCTGAAGAATTCCTAGGGAGTCACTCACTGTGCAGCTTTCTTTGCAGAATCCCAGCTCCGTGTGGAATACGGTGCTTTGCTCCAGCACAGGAAATTATTGCTTGCTCTGCAGCTTCTTCTATATATTTTAAAACCATTCCGGTTCTCACCTCACTCTCTACCCCTTTTTCCAGATCATTGACGAATATGTGGAACAGTACTGGTCCCAGTGCAGACCCCTGTGGGACAACACTATTTACCAAACAGACCACTTATTCCCACTCTTTGTTTCCATTCTTTTAACCAGCTACTTGTCATATCCTTGGGGGGCAACAGTTTTAGGAAGAAATCACTAGAGACAGAGAGCTGTAAACCGTGGAGCAGCCATTTATTGCCACACACTGAACTAACCAAAAATCAGCCCAAACTGGCTGTCCTAATAATCCACCTCACTTTGCAATAGCAAAACAAGAGTGTATTACCATGACAACCAAATACACAACAGATACCTCTCTGCTTAATAAGAACATCCTCAAAATAAAACAAACACTAAACTAGAGAAGGAAGGTAGACTGCTTCCATTCCCAGCTAAACTCTGGGGATTATTTTGCCCTGTAACCGTGGGTTCATCCTAGCTAAAGATCCAGCCATTCAAGAAGTCTTCTGTCTCTAGGGGGATTACGGAGGACTTCTGGTGTTGTTGCACCCAAAAGTGTCTTAGGCGCGGGTCTGACAATTGGCTCAGGGTTAGTAGGGTGAATGCGTGAGGATGTGGTATCAGCTCATGCTGGGCAGAGGGATATCTCTGCCGCCGGCAGTAATGGAGGGGACAAGTCAGGAACAGGTGACTCGATTCGGTGACTCGCAAGAAGTGGTGGAGTCAGACAACTTAACTGAAGATGTTTCCTGAGGACTGGTATGACCTGGCAGGCAGCTGATCTACATGTTGCTGCCAGGTGAGAGCCTTTGAAGTCCGGCCCTTTTTGAGTGGTGACAGTGGCAGGGACCCATTTAGTCCCAAAGGTATAATTCCAAGCCAAAACCAGCTGTCCCAGGCTAAAGATTCCGTCTTTTGCTCTGGGTGCATGCCTGATGAGTTGATCCTGCTGCTGATGTTGCACAATTTGTTGGGGATCAGAAGGTTTCAGCAGATCAAAGTGCGCAGCTGTCATGCCATCATTAGAAAGGCCGGAGGTATGTTTTTGTAGGATAATAAGGAGGTGTGCAGATGCTTTTGAATGGATAATTGTTCTCTTGCTTATTTCAAAGCTTGTTTCATTGTCTGCACAAATCTTTCAGCTTATCCATTGGCGGATGGATGATATAGTGCTGAAATGATGTGGTATATCCTATTTGCCTTCAAAAAATTTTGAAACGCCGGAGAGATGAACTGCAGTCCGTTGTCGGTCACAAGTCGTTCTGGCAGACCAAAACAACTAAAAAGAGTCCACATACTTTCTGGATAGTACTCTCTGCTGTAGCGGACTGCAGTATAGAGACTTCTGGCCATTTAGAATGGGCATCTACCACAATCAAGAACTTGCTTTCTTCAAGGCGGCCAGCGAAGTCAACGTGAATACGTTGCCACAGGTTTTCAGGCCAGTCCCGTGTGTGTGGGGTGCCCACTGGGGTGTATTCCTCACACCCTGACATGATATACGAGCTCTTGCCTTCTCTTGAATAGCACTGTCCAAACCAGGCCACCAAAAATAGCTTTGTGCAATTCCACAGTGACCGGAATGTAGCAGTTCTAACATCTGTGATTTCAATGGTGGTGGGATAATGGCACGTCTCCCCCACAACAAACAACCAGATTGGATTGATCACTTCGTCTTCCTGGACATGTAGGTAACAAGGTCAGGTGAGACCAGAGGGGTTCGTCGAGCTGTTCCATGTATCAGCAGGTCCACAACTTGGGACAATACTGAGTCAATTCAAGTTGCCTTCTTTACCTTAGTAGTGGTGATGGGTACATTCACTTCTTGTTCAAAGTAAAGTATTTCCTTCTGGGCAATATCTTGATGTCTGAGTGGCAAAGACAGCATTGAGATACCATCCGTATTGCCGTGCAGAGTGGATTTCTGATATTTGATTTCATGTGTGTGCATGAAAAGTAAAAATGCCCAATATTGCATACAACTAACAGCTAATGGAGGAATGTCTGTGTGGGGTCCAAAAATTAGGGGTCGATGGTCTGTGAGAAGAGCAAACTTCTGTCTGAACAGGTACTGATGAAACTTCTGAATTCCGAAAACGATATCCAATGCGTCACGGTCGATTTGGGAATAGTTGGTTTCTGCTTTGTTTAGAGTGCGTGAACCAAAAGCAATAGGTCCCTCTTCTCCTGAAGGCATAATGTATGTGTCATGTTGATTGCTCCCACTCCAAAAGGGGATGCATCGCAGGCCAACTATAGGGGTAAGGATGGAGTAAAGTGCGTCAGAACTTCAGTATTTATCAATGCATCCTTAGCTTTGTTAAATGCAACTTCATAGGAGTCCACTTCCAGACCTTGTTCTTCCCAAGGAGTTCGTGAAGAGATTTTAGCAGTGTGGCTAACTGTGAGATGAATTTTCCATAATAGTTCAATAGTCCTAACATTTCGAGGAGTGGGAGCCTCTATAATAGCCTTAACTTTTGCAGGGGCCTTACAAAGACCTGTAGTACTAATGATGTGTCCCAAATATTCAACAAAGGACTGGAAGAATTCACACTTGTCTTTGCGGACTCGTAGGCCATAGTCTTCCAGTCTTTATTCTAAATTCTTTAGCTGATCCTCCTCATTCCTTCCAGTGACCAGGATGTCGTCTAGATAGCACTGGACTCCTGACAAGCCACAAAAGAGCTAGTCTATAGCCCTCCAGAATAGGGCGGGAGCAGAGTTATTCCAAAGGGCAGGTAACAGTACGATAAAGCTCCTTATGTGTCACAATAGTCAACAACTCTTAGAACTTTTCATCAATGTACATCTGTAAATACACTTGACTCAAATCAATCTGAACTTTTGTGTCCTAGCCATACCTCTGAAGAGGTCATCGATGTGGGGATTTTGGTATTGCTCTGCACACAACACTGGGTTGACGTTGACTTTAAAATTGCGACAAATCTGGAGAGCCATCTTTCTTCACTATTGGAACAATAGAAGTTGCCCATGGGCTATGGGTAACTGGTATTAGGACTCCATTTGTTACCAGGCGCTCCAGGTCCACTTCAAACTTCAGCCTGATGGCATATGGCACAGTTCTGGCTTTCAGACTCTCAGACTGTCAGGTTTAATGTTCAATGTCACAGTGATTCCCTTCATACCTCCCAGATCCTCTCCAAAAACAGCAGCATGTTTCCTTAGTTTAACGAGCAGACTGGATTCTTCTTTAGTCATTCGGTGCACTTCTGCCCAGTTCAGCTGGAGCTTCCTAAGCCAATACCTAACCATTAAGGCTGGGTAATTACCTGTCACTACAAACAGTGGCAATTTAGCAGCCCGTCCACTGAGCTCCACTTTAACACCAGTAGAACCCAACATGGGCACAGCTTCTCCCGTATATGTCTTCAGAACTGTTTTTTGTTGCTTTAAGCGGAAGATGCTGTAGCTTTTCTTTATACACAGTCTCAGAGACCAGCAAGACAGCTGCACTGGTGTCCAGTTCCATGTGTATAAGTTTGCCGTCCAAAAATGGGGTTACCCAGTATTCATATGAGCCCACTGCCAAAGACAAAATGTGGAGTGCCTCTTCTTCTTGTGATGAGGTGTCTCCTTGGTCATCCTGGGACTGCTCAAGGGTATGCAGACATCCCTTTTTGTTGACCAGAAGACTGGCCTCTTTTTCTTTTGTTTACAGGCACACTCAATGTGTTCCTTTTTGCCACAGTGTTGACACACCAGGTCCTTACACCAGCATTCTGATGCCTGGTGACCCGGCTTACCACAGCGGTAACATTCCTGACTCCCCACAGTTTTGTCGGTAGGTTCTTGTGACACTTTATGCACTCTAGGGGATGCACAGATGGATTGCGCTTCCTTTGTAGCCAGTTCCATGAAGACTGCAATGTCGACAGCCTTCTGTAAGGTAAGCCGAGCCTTTGCCAATAGGTGCTTCTGTGTAGCTTCCCTGTGGAGGCCGCACACTAATCTGTCATGCAGGACATCATTTAGTATCTCCTTAAATTCACAGTTTTCTGCAAGTTTTCTCAAAGTTGGTACAAATTGTACAGTTGTTTTGTCTTCTCTCTGGTCTCTTTTGTGGAATCTTTTAGCAATTACCACTGGTTTTGGAGAAAAATGGGATCCCAGGATTTCCACAATGTCACTGTAAGCTTTAGTCTCTGGCTTAACAGGGTGTAGTAAGTTGTGTAGCAGGGAGTAGGTCTTAGCCCCTACAACACCTAAGAACATTGGCACTTTCCTTTCTTCCGTAATGTCATTTGCAATTACAAAAGCTCAAAACGCTCAGTCTATACATGCCATTGCACTATATTCTGCTCAAAAGGTTCCAGTGGCTCTGTAAGTGTAACCATGATTTTAATTTCAGTTTGCACAGTCAGTACAAACAAGCCAATTCTCACCCCCAGCAGCAAAAAGGGAGGTTTTTTGGGTACCTTAACTTCTACTTCCTTCTGTTGCTGCGGCAGCACAGAGATCCCATCCTCATCGCCATGTTGTTATATCCCTGGCGGCATATAGTTTGAGGAAGAAATCACTGGAGACACAGAAAACAGTAAACCTTGAAAGCAGCCATTTATTCCCACACATTGAACTAACCAAAAACCAGCCCAAACTGGCTGGGCTATCTCCTAATAATCTAACTCATTTGCCATAGCAATGCAAGAGTCTATTACCATGACAACCAAATACACACCACTGAGAAGACCATCCTATGACTGCTTACTTTGCTTAAGGTAAGGGAAAGGCTTTCTGAAAGTCCAGGTACACTGTATCCACAGGATCAACCTTGTCCACATGTATCTTGACCCCCTCAAAGAATTTTAATAGATTGGTGAGGCATGATTTCCTTTTACAAAACCAGTGGTGTTCATCCATATGCCTGATAAGTCTGTTCTTTACTACTGTTTCAAGCAGTTTGCCTGCAACTGAAATGAGGCTCATTGGCCTATAATTGCCAAGATCGCCTTTGAAGCCTTTTTTAAAAATTTGTGTAACATTAGCTATCTTTCAGTCATCTGATACAGAAGGTGATTTAAATGATAGGTTACATACCTGTTAATAGCTCTGCAATTTCATATTTGAGTTTCTTCAGAACTCTTGGGCGAATACCATCTGATACTGGTGACTTCTTACTGTTTAATTCATAGATTTGTTCCAAAAGCTCCTCTAACAACACCTCAGTCTCGGACCCCTCCTTCTAAGAAGAATAGCTCAGATGTGGGAATCTCTGTCATGCCTCTTCAGTAAAGACTAATGCAAAGAATTCATTACCTTCTGCAACAGTCTTGTCTTCCCTGAGAATGCTTTAAGCATCTTTTGTTCCTTTGGCCCCTTTGGTTCTTTTACATTTGACTGTTTCTCTGCAAGGTCTACCTGTATTTTATTAATTTCTATCCTCACCTCTTTGCTAGGTTATAGAGAATTCCTGATAATATATCCTCCCTTAAAAGATATGTCTGTCTGAACCATATGCTTCCCCACAGCTGCCAGCTTTCCACCAGCCCTTAATTTAGAAACTCTTCTACAACCTTTTAAATTTTATATGTCAGCAATCTGTTTTTGTTTCCTTTCTGTATAGCACGGGGTGGGGTCACGAGGTTATTACATGGGGGGGTCATGAGATATCAGCCTCCACCCCAAACCTTGCTTTGCATCCAGCATTTATAATAGTGTTAAATATATAAAAAGATGTTTTTAATGTATCGGGAGGGGGGTCACGCTCAGAGGCTTGCTATTTGAAAGGGGGCACCAGTACAAAAGTTTGAGAACCACTCCTGTATAGTCTCCTCCTTTACGAAAAGGTTCCCTAGTTCCTAATAAACTAAAACCCTTCTCCCTACGCCATCATCTCATCCACGCATTGAGACCTTGCAGCTCTGCCTGTCCAACTGGCCCTTCATGTGGAACTGAAAGCATTTCAGAATGCTATTGTGGAAGTCCTGGACTTTAATCTCTTACCTTGCAGCCTACATTTGGCCTCCAAGACCTCTCTCCTTCCTTTCCCTATGTCGTTAGTACCTACATGTACCATGACCACCATCTCCTCCCCAGCACTGCACATAAACCTGTCTAGCTGTCTCAAGAACAGTGGTTAATTTGTGCCAGGTCTTGGCAGTTCATGCCCCTGGCATCTCGGGCTCCCAGCCAGGAGCCACCACGCTCTGTCTGCCCAGTTCTGAAAGCAGCATGATTGCCAGCAGCAGTGCAGAAGTAAGGGTGGCAATACCATACCATGTCACTTCTGTGCTACTGCTGCTGATGACACTGCTGCCTTCAGAGCTGGGTGCCTGGCCAGCAGCCACCATTCTCTGGCCACCCAGCTTGAGTCTCACCACCTCTTTCATTACAAATTAAGCCCTGCTCAAGATATCTGCAGCCTCTACACCTGGCAGGCAATTCACCATGCAGTTGTCCCGATCATCACAAACCTATCTATTTTTAATAATCAAATCGCCTCTTACTGTTACTTGTCTTTTCTTAATAATTGGGGGCTTGATGTCTTCAATGTGTCAAGATACCATGGCATCATCTGGCAGGAGGATCTCACTATGGGATCATTTCTCTTCGCTCCAGTCTGATGTTCTCCTTCCCTGAGACTTTTTGATCGAAACTACAGGTACAAGGCAATGGGTGGCGCCCTAATATGTCACAGGATGGCACTCTGATACATCAAGGGTGATACATAACCTGTCTGTATTGATGTATACCGGGCATCGGCAACCTTTGGCACATGGCTCACCAGGGTAAGTCCCCTTGGAGGCCGGGCCAGTTTGTTTACCTGCTGCGTTCTCAGATTCGGCCGATCACAATTCCCACTGGCCGCAGTTCACCGCCCCAGGCCAATGGGGGGGGCCTGCAGGAAGCGGCGTGGGCTGAGGGATGTGCTGGCAATTGCTTCCCACAATCCCCTTTGGCCTGGAACAGTGAACTGCAGCCAATGGGAGCCACGATCGGCCAAACCTGCAGACACGGCAGGTAAACAAACTGGCCCAGCCCGTCAGGGGGCTTACCCTCGCGAGCTGTGTGCCAAAAGTTGCCGATGTCTGGTATACATCAATACAAACAGGTTATGTATCACCCTTGACGTATCAGAGTGCCATCTTNCACCATTCTCTGGCCACCCAGCTTGAGTCTCACCACCTCTTTCATTACAAATTAAGCCCTGCTCAAGATATCTGCAGCCTCTACACCTGGCAGGCAATTCACCATGCAGTTGTCCCGATCATCACAAACCTATCTATTTTTAATAATCAAATCGCCTCTTACTGTTACTTGTCTTTTCTTAATAATTGGGGGCTTGATGTCTTCAATGTGTCAAGATACCATGGCATCATCTGGCAGGAGGATCTCACTATGGGATCATTTCTCTTCGCTCCAGTCTGATGTTCTCCTTCCCTGAGACTTTTTGATCGAAACTACAGGTACAAGGCAATGGGTGGCGCCCTAATATGTCACAGGATGGCACTCTGATACATCAAGGGTGATACATAACCTGTCTGTATTGATGTATACCGGGCATCGGCAACCTTTGGCACATGGCTCACCAGGGTAAGTCCCCTTGGAGGCCGGGCCAGTTTGTTTACCTGCTGCGTTCTCAGATTCGGCCGATCACAATTCCCACTGGCCGCAGTTCACCGCCCCAGGCCAATGGGGGGGGCCTGCAGGAAGCGGCGTGGGCTGAGGGATGTGCTGGCAATTGCTTCCCACAATCCCCTTTGGCCTGGAACAGTGAACTGCAGCCAATGGGAGCCACGATCGGCCAAACCTGCAGACACGGCAGGTAAACAAACTGGCCCAGCCCGTCAGGGGGCTTACCCTCGCGAGCTGTGTGCCAAAAGTTGCCGATGTCTGGTATACATCAATACAAACAGGTTATGTATCACCCTTGACGTATCAGAGTGCCATCTTGTGACATATTAGGGCACCACCCATTGCCTTGTACCTATAGTTTCGATCAAAGCATCGCTATTCATCATGCTGTCATCCTGACCTTATCCTTAAGATGGGTTAGAATGTTCCTGTTATCTTTGAACAATATGATTATCGGGGTGTCCTGGTACCACCCTTCTGGAATGTGCTTGCCTGAGTGTTTTGTGCCTATTACCTCTTAGGAATATGTGTTTTTTGCAATATCAGACCTGTGCGCTTGCCAAATTCTCTGATCAGGGCTGGCCTCTTTCTCACAACTTAACTTTGCTTTATATGAGCAAAGTTTTGGATACTTTAGTCCAGGCCTCATGCCTCATACCAGGTCTCTGATAGGTGGGCTTCTGTTTCAGACCCTCTTCCTACTACCCCAACCACAGGAGGTGATTTTCTCTTTTGCTGTTTCAGAAAGGCTGGTTCCAAAAGGCACTGTTAATTGAGCATCAAATACAGGTGCTACAGTATATGTCAAAGGGGGGACAAATGACTCCAGGCATTAGTCAATGAGCAGATTTCCTACAGAGTTGGCCAGTTCCCTCTCCCGGCTAACGAAAAAGCCCTGCCAGCCTGCAGTCTCTGAAGACTGAATCACACTGAGCGACAGTGTGTGCTCTGCACAGGTGCGGAAGCTGGGCTCTCATTCTAGCACAGTCTCTCTGGGGAGATGTGATGCACTTTACTCACATAGGATTTCTCTTGAGTGCTTCCCACTTTGGGATCCTGGGAGCTGAGTGCTAAATCATTTGAGGACCATCTGCTGCATAGGATCTCATTTCCCTGCACTACCGCCAGGAGGTCCCTTCACATCCCTACCAATAAATAGGCTGGCTAACTTTCTCATGTCTGAAAATTGGACTCCACTGCCCTGTCTCTTCCCCCTGAGGCTCTGCCCCCTGATCGGCCTCTTTCCCCAGGCCCCACTCCTGCTCCACTTCTTCCCCTAAGAGCCACTTGTTTCTCTCCTCCCCTTCCAACCTCCCATCACTTGCTGTTCTCCCTCAACCCCAGCTCCAGCAAGCTGCCTGCGAGTGCAGGTTGGAAGAGCACTGTGGCTGAACGGGAGGAGCCAGGCAGCTCTGTTGGTGAGCTAGGATGCGGCCCTCCTGCATGGCAGCAGCCTGTCTCCTCTGTCTTGCCTGTCCAGTAGCTTTCTTCACTGCCCTCTAGAGCCCTCTCCGAGCCAGAGCTCCCTGAGAGTGTGGCTAGTGGAAGTGCCGGCTGGTGGGACAACTCTTGTTCCTTCCTTCCCATGGAACATTCCATACCTGCTGGGAGGTCCGTTACCCGGCTCACCCCCAGGCACTGTCCTCTGCTCCAGGTCTGCAAACCATGGTCCTCAAACCGGGGCTGACCACGGCCTAAAGCCAGTCATGCTTTCTGCTGTAGGAGTCCCATTCAGGCCCGGCAACGGCTACATCTACACCCCACACTGCCGTAATGGATGTTGTGTCCAGTCGAATCATCTGCAGGTTTCCTTTTTGACCACCATTCTGTTTCAACCAGCAGCACACTGAGCACTCTCGTTAGCGTGTATCCAACTAAGCCTGCAGGAAGGTGGACCTGTCGTAGAGTGTCAGCCATCTTGGGAGCGGATAGGTGCACTCATCACTCTCTCAGTCTCCTCAAACAAGGGGCTGCCTCCAGAAAACCCCTTTCCCCAAGCAGTGGTCGTTGATTAATGCTTGCTGAGATCCTAGGATGGATCACCTCAGTACCAAAACGTGTTAGCCCCCAGCAGCTCTGTGCCTCTCACCCTATGAAAGAAGCACTCCAAGATCTCTCTAGTCATCTATGTCTCTGCCCTCCATCACCTCTCGGGTAACACCGCCAGGAGTAAATGTGGAATACTCTCTTCCAGCCCATAGATTGAGAGTTGCTTGCCTTGGTTTCCCCAGGTACTGGTGGAATACCTAGCAAAGAAATGTCCCTTTGACACCTCACTTGGTGCCCCTCTTTCCCTCTGACTACTTTGCCTTCTTGTGGTTTCACTGATGTGCTGCCAAATAAAGAGCAGAGAATGACAGAACCAGTTGCGATAATCTGGTGGCCAAAACCAGCTAGAACATTAGGAAGAGCAGTGGGTAAGGTCACGTGACTCCAAGCAACTCCTGAATCTTCCAACCCGCAGGCTCCACCCACGCAGCATCATGAGCCAGGCAGCACTAGTCTCCAAAGCCAAATCGATTGTAGTGTATTGTATTATAGTTGCTACTCTGGCTGCACATGCGCACGCACGCACGCACATACGCAATCTCCTGTCAGGCTATACACTGGGCACTCTAGTCCCCACATTTAGCAAACGAAACCCAGAAACCCTATAATAGTACATGTTTTTAATACTAAATGCTCTTCCAGAGCCTCCAATTTCCCCTAACACACGCAGCTCCATCACAGACTTCCCTTCCAAAGGAATTGACATGCTGAGCACACGGATATCAAGGAGTAGTTTCCTGAGAAACAATAACCATGTGAGAGCAACAATGGAGCCCAAGAAGTTGTCGCTTAGCAACAATCATCAATAGCGGTCTGAACTCCTCTTCACTCACGAGCTTTGTTTGTATTTTTATGGTTGTTCTACTTATTTTTATTCAGAAAATTCTCATGGGAAATTCTCTTTACAATTCTCTATAACTATCATCGCTATTTAATGTGTATGATTATTCAAAAGTCAATCGACCATTTTCTATACTATTTATAAAATTTCACTAGGGGTTTAAGGAACTATTTCTGATTAGCGTTGAACGTCATTTGTGCTTTTTAGGGCTATTTACAATTAAGCACATGTACAAAGAACACAGACAGTTGTCAGAGTACAGTGAGTACTCAGATACTTGGTGCAGTTTGCATGATGATATAAAGGTGTTATTTGCCGGTTGGAGTGGCTGCATTAGGGTATGTCTACACTACGAGATTATTCCGATTTTACATAAACGGTTTTGTAAACAGATTGTTAAAGTTGCTGACGCGGCCACACTAAGCACATTAAATCGGTGGTGTGCGTCCATGTACCGAGGCCACGTCGATTTCTGGAGCGTTGCACGGCGGTAGCTATCCCGTACTTATCCATAGTTCCACAAGTCTCCCCCACCCACTGGAATTCTGGGTTGAGATCCCAATGCATGATGGTGCAAACAATGTCGCAGGTGATTCTGGGTTAATGTGTCACTCAATTGTTCCTCATGAAAGCAACGGCAGACATCATTTCACGCCCTTTTCCCCTGGATTGCCCTGGCAGACGCCATAGCTTGGCAACCATGGGCCTGTTTTGCCTTTTGTCACTGTCACCGTTATGTGACTGGATGTGCTGACAGACGCGGTACGCAGTGCTACACAGCAGCATTCATTGCCTTTACAAGGTAGAGATGGTTACCATCCCTATTACACCGTCTGCCATTGTATATTGGTGATGAGATGATGGTTATCAGTCATTTTGCCATTTCCAATGGAAATTGCAATGATTGTTATCAATCCTTTTACTGTCTGCTGCTGTCATGGGTGCTCCTGGCTGCCTCGCTGAGTTCGCCGGGGGCGCATGGAGAAAAGGGAATGACTCCCTGGTCATTCCTTCTTTAGTTTGTCTAAAAAGAGTCAGTCCTGCCTAGAATATGGGACAAGTCTACTAAGAGAGCCAGAGACACAGCAGCTCCGGTCAGAGCCCCAGAAGATCCCGCAGAAATGATGAGCTACATTGCCACTCTAGGGGTGCCCTCGCAACAACCCCACCCACTGCTTCTCTCCCCCCCAACCCTCCTGGGGTACTACTGCAATGTCCTCACATTTGTGTGATGAAGTAATAAAGAATGCAGATAAGAAACACTGACTTTTTAGCGAGATAAAATGAGGGAGGCAGCCTCCAACTGCTATGTATAGTCCAGCAGGACATTAAAGGTGGGGAGAGAGAGCCAGCCTCCTGCTGCTATGATAGTCCAGGGAGTACAGAATCTCTTTCTTTAGACAAGAAGGGAGGGGCGCTGATGGAGCTCAGGCTCCAGCTGCTATGATGAGGATGGTACCAAGCATTTTGTACCGTCTGACAGGAATGACAGGAGTCATTCCCATTTTTACCCAGGTCCCAGCCGACCTCACCGAGGCTAGCCAGGGTCACTCACGGATGATGATGGTTTTCACCATTTTGTACCATCTGCCATCGGGAGGGGAAGGAGGGGATGCTGCTGTTCAGTGCCACACACCGTGTCTACCAGCAGCATGCAGTTAGACATACAGTGACATTTGAAAAATGGCAAGGGGGATAAATTGACGACATTATACCGTGAACCACCCGGACATATTTTGACCCTACAGGCATTGGGAGCTCAGCCAGATGCAAATACTTTTTGGAGACTGCAGTAACTGTGGGATAGCTGCAGTCCTCAGTACCCCCTCCCTCCCTCCATGAGCACCATTTGATTCTTGGCTTTCCGTTACGTTGTCACGCAGCACTGTGCTGAGTCCCTGCTGTGGCCTCTGTCTTCATAGCCTGGAGATTTTTCAAATGCTTTGGCATTTCGTCTTCTGGAATGGAGCTCTGATAGAACAGATTTGTCTCCCCATACAGCGATCAGATCAGTACTCCCATACGGTACTTTCTAGAGCTCTTTGGATTCTGGGACTGCATGCCACCCTGCTGATCAGAGCTTCATGTGGGCAAACAGGAAATGAAATCAAAAGTTCGAGGGCTTTTCCTGTCTACCTGGCCAGTGCATCCGAGTTCAGATTGCTGTCCAAGTGGTCAAAATGGTGCACTGTAGGATACCGCCTGGAGGCCAATACGTCAATTTGCGGCCACACTAACCCTAATCCGACATGGTGAATACCTATTTCAGTGCTACTCCTCTCATCGGGAGATGTACAGAAACTGGTTTAAAGAGCCCTTTATAATCGATATAAAGGGCCTCGTGTGTGGATGGATGCAGGGTTAAATTGGTTTATGCTGCTAAATTCGGTTAAACGCTTAGTGTAGAACAGGCCTTACTCACAAATGGCACGAATTAGTTAACAGGTATTGACAAACAACTCAATGGCCCATGTAAGCCCTGGCACACCAACATATGCTTTTCATAGATTCATTGATTCATAGACTCTAAGACTGGAAGGGACCTCGAGAGGTCATCGAGTCCAGTCCCCTGCCCTCATGTTGAGAGTTTATAAACATTTAATGGGGTCTATGTTCATATCCCTCAAGCAGAAAAGCAAGGTGGTGCCAGTAATTTGAGTGAAAAATGTAGATGCCTTTGCTTTTTACGAAATCAATGTAATTGCTTAGATACCAAGGTGATATGTAATAACGAGCAGCAAAGAGTCCTGTGGCATCTTAAAAACTAACAGACGTATTGGAGCATGATCTTTCGTGCGTGAATAGCTACTTCGTCGGAAGCATGTAGTGGAAATTTCCAGGGGCAAGTATATCTATATGCAAGCAAGAAGAAGGCTAGCGATAACGAGGTATTTACCCATGAACACTCATGCTCCAATAAGTCTGTTAGTCTATAAGGTGCTACAGGACTCTTTGCTGCTCGTTATTACATATCACCTCGGTATCTAAGCAATTACATTGATTTCTAAAAGCAAATGGCATCTGCTTTTACAGATACAGGCTAACACAGCTAACCCTCTGATACATGTAATAACGAGACAGAGAACTGGTAGGACTGTATGGGTCTTGGCTGGAGAGGAAAATAATGACTAATATGGCAGAGAAGCAGCTAACAATGTCCTAAAATCATTTTTCCATGCATAGAAATGACCCAGGTTCAAAGCCCAAAATCTCTCGTGGTACCAGAACTAGAGCCAAAAAAATTCAGAAGTGGTTTCTAAGCTGTGCTGCCTGGCTGCTCAATTTGACACACCGAAAGGTGAGGCACCAGAATCAGAAGATACTTTGAAAATATGGGCCTTATTCCACTGAAAAGGCAGGTTTTGGGCTGTCCATTCAGCTACAGTGCCTAGATGGTTTGTGAAATACGGACTGTGAACCTGTCACTGATTCAGACCTCGTGACAATGAGATCTCAGGGGAAATTCTCCAATGGTGAGAATGAAAGGGGAGGAGAAGGAAAGATTTCTCTGGCAGTTTTTAAAATTGCAGTTTTTTGTAGCTGCTGAGAGGGTTGGATTCTTAGGTTTAGTCCTAGTGCAGGTGGATTAGTGGACAGAGTGCAGTGGTGGTGGTCAAAGCTAAAAGATAAATGCATTTTATTGTGTCTCTGCATTTTGACATAAATATCACATGAATAGCATCACCAGCTTTGTAACTGTATAAAATGTGTGCAGTATTGGTACAGTGCAGTTAAATCTGTTGATATTAATACCATATTGGATGCTTTTTAGATAAATATTATAGTGTAGTCATATCACATACTGGCCCAATTCCAAATTGAGATATATGCTTGCTAATGTGGCCAGTTTTATCAAGTACGGATTCCTTAATTTCCCCAGAAGCATGTTCCGCACCTGAGTAATTGGATCACCACCAAAGAGGATGGAGCTAGATTGTTCTCGGTGAAGGCAGATGACAGAACAAGGAGCAATGGTCTCAAGTTGCAGTCGGGGAGTAGGTTGGATCTTAGGAAAAACTATTTCTCTTAGAGGGTGTGGAGTCGGAATGGTTAATTGGAAGTTGGTGGAATTCTCCATCCTTAGAGTTTTTAAGCGCCAGCTTGACAAAGCCCTGACTGGGATGATTTAGCCGGATTGGTCCTACTTTGAAGGGTTGGACTAATACTCTGAGTCTCTTCCAACCCTATCTTCTATGATTCCCTGATTCTATGAATCTTGATTCCTGGGCAACATTACCCATTTTAATGGATTCCACTCTCTCCAATGTTAGCATAGCCAACAGCTTCTTCCTTATAATGGACTTCAGAGTGTTTTCTACATTCACTTTCTAATTGAGGCTTGTAAAATCATTACTTGTACTGGATAATCTTTAAAGAAGGAGATTTGCTGAAAAGAAAAGTCATTCTGGAACTGAAGGAAAAAAGTGGCGATCGGTGTGACTCTGTGAACAAAGCCTTTTCCTTATTTCTGCTCATCGGGATGTGCTTAGTACTGGAAAATGATCTGGAAAAGATGTAATACAGTGAAGTGGCAAAATTTGCAGAGATACAAAACTATTCAAGATATAAGTCCCAAAACAGACTGCAATGCTACAAAGGAATCCAGTCTCAGCTTTAACGCTTCAATGAAATGAGCTGCACCACCTCTGGACAACGATCCCTCGCTTTGCACAGACCTTGGGAGCAGGCAGTTCTTGCCCCCGAGAGAAACGCCGCTCTAATTTATAAATACTCTTGTACACCAGCACCACACACCGCACCAATAACAATTGTATGCTCATGAACCAATTCTCTCTCGTGCAACAATCTTTGTATGCGCAATCTTCCCTATCTTATTCGTTACACGCGAGTGACACCATTCACATGATCTCGACCAGACATTCAAGTCTACAACATTCTCGCTGTTCTCATTTCACCTGTGTATGTTATATGCCTATCTTGCTCACATGTTCTTATAGTATGCCCATATTGTGTGCTTTGTGGTTGCAACTGACCCTGTGCTATGCAATGGCTAATCTGACTCGTAGGTCGCATACTGTTAGATTATGAAGATTGGCACTACTGTTAGATATTATGCATTTTGGTTCAATTATACAAATTCTGCTAGAACACTTAATCCTTCCTCTGGTCGATCCCTAATATTGCACTAGTGTAAATATTAGCATTCTTGTACTCTCAGCCAAATGATAAAACTTGCACGTGATCCAATTCATATATGTCCGAGAACTTGGCTTGCCGAGCATTTCAGTCAGATTAATAACAAGTACTGGATGATTAGCCAACTACAAAGTTTCTTCTTTTCTCCTTCTGTCACACCTCAGTGTTCTCTTGTCTAATGATATGTTTGGGTTAGCGCACTCACCCTGCCCTGATAACTAACTTTCAATTCTTTCTTTAATATTTCCCTCTTTCTTGGAGAGTGTTTTTTGTCTCACTCATGTGTGCTCTTTTTACGAATTCAAATTATGTGATCTTTCTTCATGTCTTTTAGACTTTTGTCTGTCCTTTTGTTTGCTTTTGTTCGTTGAGGTCTGTTTTTCTTCTTATTTTGCTTTGCTTTATGTTTGGGCAGTTCACTCTTATGGTGAGAATTGTCGTTGTTCCTAGTCTATATGGTGTGGTTGAGTCTTTTAATAGTTTGTTCTCACATTGCGTACGTGTATTTCTTTTTTACCGATCCCGAGACTATACTACGGCTACCCCCTTCTGTTATCTTCACCATAAACTTGTGGTTATGGCTCGCATATCAGATGTATTTATATGGCAGCATCGACATTCAATGTTTTGGATGTAGAGATGCTAATCTGTATTGCGAACTGAAAGAATATGCTATCTTGTTAGGATTATTGTGTGACAGTACCCTGACGCTATCGTGTGTACATTTCATGCGTATCTGTTAGTCGGCCTATAAGGTCATTATCTGTTCACTTTTTTTTCAGGTTCATGTGGATTGTGTTTCTTCGTTATCTTTTCCCTTAGTGTGTTGCCTTAGCTTGCTGCTGTCTAGCAGTGTAATCTAGTAGCCGTTGTAAGATAAATTCATTAGGCAGACATGCGGCTGTAGTGTAGTGTGCTCATCTATTACTTAATCCAGGTTATCGTTTGTGAATCGATGGTCCGATCGTTTGGTTTCAAGAGATGTGTCACTCTCGGAGTCGGGTCGTGTGCCTGGTGGACGCAGTAGAGAGGAAGATGTTGTTTTGGTGCTTCTGGGATTCGTGGTGTTGTGATGAGCGAGCAAGACGGCACAAGAGCTGGTAGAGTGTGGGGAGAGTGATTCTGTTCTGGAGAGGAGATTAAGGTATAGCCAAGCTTGTATCTACTACCAAGAGTGAAGGTCGTGTGAGGATATGGTGTGTTGGTGAGGAGCCTATGTGGAGAGTACCCAGGAAGCATTACTGTAGGGCTGTTATGCAGCTTGTTACAAGGAGTCCTATAGACAGCTTGCAATCCCAGTCGCCTTGGCTTTGAGCTCGTGGTTAGGTAAGAGCCCGATGCGGTTCTGGCGTTCCTCCCAAACCTTTCCATTACTGTCGGATCAATAGCGCACAGGATGAGTCTCTCCGTAGCTCGTTGGCGGAGTACAGTGTAGTAGATTGAGAAACTTTGCATATAAGGGCTATGGAGCCAAGTCAGCCGTGTTAGGTGATCTCCTGGTCCTGGGCGTGGTGTCGGAAACTAGAAAGATGGGCTAGGGTCCTTGGGTTTTCATGTTCTTCGGTCGTAAGATTAGCGTCGTATCACTCAAGACAGAGATCTTTGGAATTCGAAGTTGCGGATGTTTCTTCTGTAAATCATCCAGTCGTGTGCTAGCGAGCTCTCCGTCAAAATAGCAAAGGGCATGTTCGACTTTGTTTAAGGAATGGATGGATGTAACGAGACGTGTGAGTATTATTCTCATGAGTTGTATCTCTCTATAAAATCTGTGTTACTGCCCACATCTTAATCTGAGGACTTTTAGCTAGGGATAACATGACAACTTCAGTCCTGGGGGGGAGTAGTGCTGATAGCAGTCTATAAACTATTCATGACTGGTGTGGGCAGTTGTATATGATGGAGTTGTGTTTTATTCTTACTTTCGCTTTCAGTAACTAGTTGGTAAACTGAGGGCTACAATCATGCACTAATAAGAGATATTGACCTTGCGGTATTACCAGAACAATTACAAAAGGAGGGTTATATTCTGCACTCTCACAACAAAGCTGAAGGTCAATCCTTTAGAACTCTTTGGCCGAGGATGTTTGTGACGCCAAGACTATAACGGGTTCAAAAAAAACACAAATAATTCAGAGGATAGATATGTCCATCGATGTATTGCTAGATGGGCAGATGGTGTCCGTACTCTGTTTCAGAAGCTGGGAATGGGCGACGGATGGATCACTTGATGATTACCTGTTCGTTCATTCTCTCGTGGGCACTAGATTAGTCACTTCGAGACAGATATTGGGCTAGATGGACCTTTGATCTGCCAGTATAGCTTCTTATGTTATAGTTAGAATGCACTACCTAATACAGCTACAACTCACAGCATCTCACCAGATTCCCCTTCTTCAGAGGGAGGTCTATTGTCACACAATATTTTGGCCTTTGTCATAGACTTTGCTTGGCCATGTATAAAATTACAGGAGGTATATGGCTGCTAGCACGTCACCTCTAAGATAGGATGCAATGTGTTTTTGTTTCTGGATTGGGAAGCTGATATGTCTGTAGTTCTCCAGCTGACACAGATGTCATTCTGATTTTGCTATTCTAGATTATGTGAAATTTTAGAATTTGAATTCTTCTTATGTGCCACTAAGTGGGTGCTGAAATAGGTTGTGTTGCTGTAGCAGCGTAGTGCATTGCACAGACCACCACAGGTTTTGCACATTGCACAGACCACCATTTAAACTGCCTTACCGGTGTCACTGGATGTTTCATTAGCCATATGGCACTTCAAGGAGAAAAGAGATGACAACTATTAGTGAATTCTTCCTTTCAAGGCCCAACCTAGGGTTCTAATTCATCTGTGTTAACTACAGACTCTTGGTTCATCATGAAAACCCTGAAAACATATGATCCAAGATGCTCCTCTAGTCTGAGCTAGAGCTGGCTGGAAAGTGGCTTGTCACAGTTTTCTCATTTTGAAATATTTCCCATTCTGCATAGGGATGAAGTTGAGACCTTTTGAAGTTTTTTGTTTTTTTTTAAAAAAGGATATATGATTATTCTCATTTCCCTTCTCTGACACCCTTCTAATTCTGTAATTTTTTTTTTTTTTTTGAGATGGGGAGTACACAGTACCTGGCTGAGCTGCACAATTGATTTATATAAAGGTAGTCTAATATTCTCGGTAGTATTCTCTACACCATTCCTTACACATCCTAGGGCCCTTTCCTGAGTTGATATAGTTAATTTAGAATTTATAAGATATATGCATAGTTTATTTTTTTCCTCCTATGGTGCATTTCTTTGCATATATAACCTGTCTACCAGGTGGTTTCAGCAAAGTCAAGAACCAAGTCCAATATATAGGATCCCTCTGAACAATACAATAGAGAACCAGCTTGAATCCCCCATCCAGTAATCTGGGAATACTAAACCCCACTCCTGGGTGGCTCTAAGAAGCAATATTTCTCCACTCAAGCACTGCAGTGTACAATAGAAGAAAACTTTTATTCAAGAACAAAATCCGGTATAAATTTGGGGAAACACTGCAACACTGACACGAACGAACACAACCAACCAGTAAAACACTCGTCCCTTGTTACATTGGCCAGCGTCTTTTTTCTCGGTTTCCCCACCTGGGGGTGTGAAAGTCCAAGAGACAAATGTCTCTTTAACACTTTTCTTTCCTTTCCCTCCACTGCACCCTGTTCACGGTTTCTTGGCTGAGATCAGCGATGTCCCCAGACTCCAGGGGTGCATTTCAGTGAGGGTTCACCTCCTGCTCCCATGGAAAGAGAGTGGCTGGGTGAGGCCTCTGACCTTTGCTCGTCAATGTTGTGCATCTCTGTTGCTGTCATTGTTGGCCTAAGTTGCCCCCATTGCTGCTGCCTCTTCCTGAAATGTTGTGTTCCGAGGGTCCAACATGTAGCCCAGCTCTCAGCGATTTCAGTGTGCACGTGATTTCACATGTTAATGGGGAAATCTCTCTGCTGCTCACTTGTGGGCATTGTCTTTTCACCATCAGGCCATGCCTGAGGTTCAGCCCCCTTCAATCAGCTTATCAATGAGCTCAGCTCAGTGATCACTGATGAAAAACAGGACACTCAATTGAATCAAGTAAAAAATGTTGTTAAACACTAGAAAGGAAGGGTCAGTGTAAAAGGTGTACGGCCGGGGCTC
>NC_133782.1:31033565-31106165 GCF_003597395.2 Chelonoidis abingdonii | reverse complement strand
CTTGGGGTTCCCCAGGGAAGGGTTTGGGGAGACCAGAGGGAGCCAAAACCCTGGAATTTTTGGATGGTGGCAGCGAGATCAAATCTGAGCTGGTAATTAAGCTTAGAGGAGTTCATGCAGGCACCCAGATTTCTGGACGCTAAGGTCCAGATTTGGGAAAGATGCATATCGAGGCCGGTGTGGCTCTATCATAAGCGTCGTCTAAGTCAGCCCCTTTCTTCAGGGCTGAGCGACGCTGCGCAGTCGCTTGGGGCTCCGGCCTTCTGCTACACGGTGGGGCAACAAACACAAAGTTATAGAGGCTCAGGCCCTCTTGGCTCAGGGCTGAGCAAACAATAGTTCAGGCAGCTCAAGCTTTTGGGTGCAGGACCGAGCAGTGGCACAGTTAAAGGGGGCCCAGCCCTTGGTTCGGGCGGGGCAGCAAACACAACGTCACAGAAGCTCAGATCCTCTTGGCTCAGCGCTGAGCAGACAACCACTCAGCTATATGGCCTCCTCAGGCCGGGGGGAGGGGGATTCTGCCACCCGAGTACGGGTGCCAGGGGGACCGCAGGCCCACCCACTCCACTGCGTTCCAGCCCAGGGCCCTAGTAGTGGTTATCACCGCTGATGGTCAGTGGCGTTCCTGACCGCAACACACTGACATGGGTTCAGGTGTACTTGCAGCCTGACTGGAATCGGCTGCCCCCAGGCTACTTCCAATCTCTCCCTCTGGGTCTACCTGGTCTGTGGCGTCAGCCCCTGGGAAGTCCAGTAGCATGGGCTCCTCCTGGCCAGGGCTGGGCGGCAGGTCCGGCAGTACCTCTGGGAAGTCCGGCCAGGCCTGCTCTGGGGGTTCCTCAGGGTAACAGCAGGGATGGAGCGGCTCCGGCAGCTCCTCCTTGTAGCAGGCGCGGGGAAGCTCCAGCAGCTCCTCCTCGTAGCAGGCGCGGGGAAGCTCTGGCAGCTCCTCATTGTAGCAGGCGTGGGGAAGCTCCGGCCAGTCAGGGCAACTGCCCTGGGCCTCAGCAGCTTCCCAGTCACAAGCACCCTCTGGCAGGTCTGCTCCCGAGGGTGGCTGGGCTCCAACTGAGCGCTGATGGCCGACTTTTATACTTCCGGGTCGCCTCCTGACCCTCTGAGGGGTGGGCTCACTGCTCTGTGGCCCCGCCTCCGTAGGTGTCTGATGAGGCTCGACCCTCCCTGGGGAGGAGGGGAGCCACACCGCCTCGCTACAGTCAGAAACTAACATAAAGCCTCTGTATAAATCCATAGTGCTCCCACACCTTGTACACTGTGTGCAGTTCTGGTCACCTCATCTCAAAAAAGATATATCAGAACTGGAAAAGGTACAGAGAAGGGCAACAAAAGTGATGCAGGGTATGGAAAAGCTTCTAAATGAAGATGAATTAAAAAGACTGGGGCTGTTCAGCTTGGAAAGGAGATGACTAAGAGGCGATAGGATAGACAGCTATAAAATCATGATTGGAGTGGAGACAGTGAATGGGAGAGTGTGATTTACCCCTTCACATAACACAAGAACCAGGGATCACCCAATGGAATTAATAGGCAGCAGGTTTTAAACAACCAAAAGGAAGTAATATTTCACACAACGCTCAGTCAGCCTGTGGAACTTGTGCCCAGGGAATGCTGTGAAGACCATAGTATAACTGGGTTCAAAAAGAATTAGGGAAGTTCATGGAGTTCAGATCCTTGGCTATTAGCCAAGCTGGTCAGGGCTGCAACCCCATGCTCTGGGCATTCCTACACCTCAGACTGCCAGAAGCTAGGACTGGACAATATGGATGGATCACTTGATAACTGCCCTATTTTATTCATTCCCTCTAAAGTATCTAGCACTGGATGGTGTCAGAGACAGGATACTGGGATATGGATCATTGGTCTGAACCAGTATGTCCATTCTTACATACCATCGAATGGCTTGTAGGACCATTTAAACAGGGCCATGGCACCACTGAAGGGTTAAAATCCATGTGCATTTTATATAACAACCTGGTATATGGATTGTGCCAGCTCTTTCTCAGAATCAAAGTCCAGAGTGTGGTCAAGAGACCAGACGCCTAGCAAATAGTAATTAGCTAAGAGAAAGCTGGGGGTAAACAGATAATCTTGTTTTTGTTAAAATAGGCTGGTCAGCAAATTGCCAGGTGTTGGAGTTAAGAACTAAATAATTGTGTCTTATTCAAAGTTGCAAATTGAACAAAGGATCCCTGTTCCTATTGTGCTTCTTCTGTAGGAAAACATTCTTCCTACAGATCCAACCTTGAGTTTATGAAAAGTTGGCACATCTGTATAAGATATGGCATCCTTCCACCTCCCTTCCCAGGGACCAATGCCTGCCTTAAGACATAAAGGGCACAATCTTTATTGGCATATACTTTCAATATACTTTCACTGTTTCTTTGCTTTAACCCCCTAGGAATGGACCTGTTGGACAATCAAAGGAGTTGCTCCATTCCTATGGCCCCCAAATCAAAATTCAACATATATATTTTATACTAATAACATTTTATCAAATCATTAATTAAATGTTAACTTGCTAACTTGAGACCATGGGCAGAGACATTATGTAACCTTTTAACTATTGGCTAATGTGCTATCTTGTCTTGCTGCAAAACCTATCCCGGGGTGTGGAACTGCCTACCCCATCACTTTCCCCACCCATGAAAAATCTCTATATTCTATTCTAATCAATTGATTGACAGTGTCTCTGAGCCTAATAAGCCAGGTGACACTCAGCCAGCGCTGTGTGTAATAAACTCCTATGCATGACCTCTACACGGTGTGGATTTATGTCCTTTAACCACCTAGGAAAACCTATCCTCAACCCCTCTGACTTTCATTTGGATTTGATATCACTCCCTCCTGATCCGCAACTGAGGCTCAATTTTGGGTGACTCCCTGGCATGGAGTTCAGGGTGCAATCCAGACCATGAGGAGGTTTTCTGCCAGTTGCCCTGTAAACCTGAGTGCCTCACAGTGCTGGGTTGTTGTAGCTCCCCATGTGAGATATTCACAATCAGCCCACAAGCCTGCACTGCAGGTCACACTCTGAGTGTCTGTGTGCTAGACAGCCCTGCGTCAGTACCTCTGACCCCCCCATATACAGCCCCACTCTGGCTTCCACCAGCCTTGGTTACAACCAGCAAGATGACCCCCAACACACTCCTGGTCCTGCATTTTACCAGAACTGCGAACTTTGCAATGCCCAGCCCTCTCCTGGACAGTCCAGAGAGATAATACAATTTGTTTGGACCTCTGAAAAAACAAAAGCACATTACAGATTATTCACTTAACTGGGGTGAATACACCTGTCCCTGCAAACATAGCACTGAGATGGTTTATATTAAAAATAAAACAAACGTATTAACAACAGGACAGTAGGTTAAGGGATGTGAAGTAAAAGAAATAAAGTTAGAAAGGGCTAGAACCAAACAAAAGTGAAAACATACATCTAAAAGTTTAAAACTTCATCTAGCAAGATATAGGCTTTGTTCAAGATGTTTTTTCTCACCTATATTCAGTTCCCAGAGACTTTTATCCTCCCATCCCCACTTTTGTTGAAGGACCCATCTTTCTCAGCTTGCAAGAGCTCTGTTCCCTTGTGGCTGTCTAGTGATGGATGCCAAAGATGGCTGCTGTTTTTGCTTATACTTTTCAGAGTTCAATGACTTTGTCTCAAGAGGCAAGATGACCTCATGCTGTTCTTTCTTTCCTGTGGCCTTCCCATCCACTTACTGATTTCTATGTAAATGGGGCTTCCATCATTTTTGGTCACACCTTGATTAATCTCATTGGAGACAGGTAGATAGCTGCCTTCTGTCCTCTCTGGGAGGAAACCTGTTTCTCCCTGTTTGGCCACAGACTTTAACTCATAATATCATTGTGTCCATGTGTTACTACAGACCCTTCACAATATTAATCACGTGTGTGTTGTTAGCTTTCAGAAAAGACCTAACTCTATCCACTTTCATAATATAGTAATGTTGTATACATCCAGTTGATTCAACTGCTTATCGCTTGAGGTTCAGCGCCCTGTCCTTATAGAGCAGTAAACCTTTGAAATGTAAAACCCAGACCAAGCTTCTCTCTCTTGCTGGGTGTAGACACCATGCTGTTTCCCCCACTTGTTAGCTTGATAGCTCTATTCACTTGATATATAACTGGACCTGCATTGTGATGAGCAGGTCACTGGTCAGTGACACTAACACATTCCTTTACCTAGGGCAAGCCCGTTTATCAAGTCCCCCTGACATGCTTTGTTTAAACACATTTTATTCCAATTCTATTACACAGCCAAAACTCCTAGTACACATCACAAACATACATCATGCAGGAATGTTAATGACCAGTGAGTTACTGGTTTTCAAATGATACCTCACAAAGTGTGTGGGTGTGAATGCAGGGGTGTTCAGGGTCAAACCCACCTCAAATATGTCAAATATAGTTCTCCTGCCCTTTATCTGTACAGTAAGAATAATGAGATTTCATTAACCTGCATTCAATAGTGAAGTGAATTTTAACCCCAAAACCCAGAACTGATCACTTTGGTAAAGCAGGCATGGATGCTGATCACCTAGGGAAAATAGGTGTCTTTCAGTCTGCTCTGGAGATCTTCTCCCCAGTTTGTCACTAGATGGCAGAGAAGAGCTCATTCAGACCCCACTTACATACATGTAATGTTTGTCAAGGAGTTAACAGTAAAAAGAGCTGGGAGCCATATATCTAGGCTCCCTCTTGACAAATAACTGATAAACTAGCTCAAGACTAATTTCGGTTGTTGGGCTGAGTGTGCAGGTGTTGGGGGGTGATGGCTTGTGACATACAGGAGGTCTGACAGGATGATCTGGTGCTCCCTTCGAGCCTTAAACCAGTGATCCCCAAACTTTTTCCATTGCGTCCCCCTTAACCGTAGTGGGACCTGTCCATGCCTCCCCCAGGACCCGTGGTCGGGAACCGGGGCTGGGAATGGAGCTACAGTCAGGAGCCAGGGCCAGGAGCTGGGAGCCTGGGCCAGACTTTAGGACCACTTCCTTAAACGCTATGACTCTTTGCACTGATGTCAAGACCCTGCCCCCCACTCCCCATTTCACTCAGCTAAAAATAACCTCATTTGTATTCATGTGACTTGGAAGGGAAAGAAAAATGTAGTCTGCAGAAAGCAGCACTGAAAGGACATGTTCCTGCCAGATCTAGAACCAGGGCCTTTTGCAAAGATTTTTTTACTTTATCACAGAAAGCAGGTTCAGAGAAGGCTTGAGTGTTCTTTGCTGAGTTAGATGCCTGGGAGAAATGTAGCCAGAAAGCCAGTGCTAGGGGAAGAATAGGAATGGAAGTCCCACATTCTTCATGGCTCAAGTGAAGAGCCAAGCAAAATGCAACATGGCAATGCCTAAAGATAAAGTTCTGGCCATGCCCTGAGGAATGGGTAAAAGCAGCACCTTTGAGAAGGCCAACATGATAACTACAACATGGCACCAATCCACATAGCAGCGTCTCACCCGCAACCTGAGTAGGATTCAGGTGTGTGGCCAGGATCCTTCTTGCTCCAGAATCCCACCATTTCCTTTGTCCCCCAGAACGCATAAACCAGAAGCCCTTGCCCTGTGCAGCCAGTCCTGCCTGTTTTGTTCACATTCAGAAGTGGGAAGGAGGCTGATGTTTCCTCTTTCATACTCTTCCTGTGGCAGTGTGATAATTGGAAGGTTTCTGAGGGAAAGGGATGTTCTCATTAGTGGCCATAACGGGAGATCAAACCCTGGCCTTTGGGTGTTAGCCCTTGTGGCTCATGCTAGAATTGGCCCCTGCCCTGAGAGTGCATTGTTCTTCCCCTTGGCCATTGCTGAAATCTGCTGGGTTGGATTGCTTTTCTAAGCCAGAAAGCTGTAGAGCAGCAGTGCCCAAACTTTTCCTGTTGTGCCCCCTCTTACCAGTAATGTAACCTGTCCGTGCTGCCCCTCCATTATTGCACTGCCAAGGCTTCCTCAGCAGAGGAGTTTGGGCTTCAGGAAGAGCTGGGAGCAGAACCGGGGATGGCAGAGGAGCTGGGGCTAGAGATGGAGCTGACCTGGGGGCAGAGAGGGAATGAGGGCAGAGCTGGGCTGGGGGCAGAGAGGAGCTGGGCTGGGGGCAGAGAGGGAATGAAGGCAGAGCTGGGCTGGGGGTGGAGCGGAGCTGATGCTGGGGACTAAGTGGAGCTGCAGCTTGGGTCGGAGCAGGAGCCAGAGTGGAGCTGGGACTGGGGTCTGAGCTGGGCTGGAGGCCGAGCGGGCCTGGGTGGCACTCCTTCCCTGTCCCACATGGGGGCTGGCCTGGGCCCTGCTGCACCACCACCCCCCAACTTTCCTCCATGCAGCCCTAGGAGGTGCACCCAAGAGTTTGGGGACCACTGCTGTAGAGATTTCCAAGCCTCCACAGGAAACAAGCAGGTGTCCCTACAGGGTGTCCTGTTGGCTTTCATCAGCCTTGGTGTCCTGACTTGGTCATGGCTCCTGGCAAGCAATGTACGTTTCCGTCACAGTCACTCTTCATCCTGGGCTTTCTGTCCCTAGTTGCTAAGAGGCCTGAAGGTGACCTGCTGCTCTGCTCTGCTCTGGTTTGGCTGGTTGTTTCTTCCATGTCAGATGGAGCTGGGAGCGAGAGAACTGGGGGGAGTCCTCTCTCCCTGCCATAGCCCTGGGGCATGCTCCTGCATCCCAAACCCCTCATCCCCAGAGCCTGCACCCCCTCAGCCAGAACCCTCACATCCCTGCACCCCAACTCTCTGCCCCATTCCTGAGCCCCCTCCCACAGTCTGAACTCACACATTACCTCTATATTGGGGCACATAACAAAATCCATTCTGCACATGGGTGGAAAAAATTAGAGGGAACACTGTGAGGATCGTATCAGAGGGGTAGCCATGTTAGTCTGGATCTGTAAAAGCAGCAGAGAATCCTGTGGCACCTTATAGACTAACAGACGTTTTGGAGCGTGAGCTTTCGTGGGTGAATACCCACTTCGTCAGACGCAGGTAGTGGATCGGGACTCTGTGAGGCATCGGGACTCTGGACAAGTGACGATAGGGGCCGTTGGTGCTTGGGGCAATCCAGCATGCCGGGCTAGGCTGAACTGCTGCCTGTGAGCTCACGAGTGTCCCTGGGGACAGAAAGGCACAAGTGACAGGTTGGCTGACAGCAAGCTCAGGGGTCAGGCTACGCTTGGGCCTCGCCAAGTGGCTCCCAGGACCGCAAGGGAGTTTGGGGTTGGGCCTTGACCGAGTGGCTCAGTGGCTCCAGCTGTTGGCCTCCACATAGCCATGGGCAGGGGCCTTGTAGGATCCAGTGAGCACAGGGGGAGCAGAGGGGTTTTGAGGTATGGATATGGGGCCTTGGCGCAGAATAGGGCCCGGGCGTCGGGGGCGAGTCCCACCACAATGGCCCCCGTCGCCCAAAGGAGTGGGGGGTTACTGGTCGGCTGCCCATGCACAGAGACTGGTAAGATGCCACCTGAATCAGGATAGGTCAGATCGATCGATTGGAACGTGCCTTTTGTGGGTTCTGAGGAAAGAGGTGTAGAACTGAGTGCTAGAAAGATTAAACTGTCTATAAATCCTAATCCGTTCCCCTCTAATATTGAAGACTTTGCTGAGCAACAGAGTCTCTGCCAGTCTATGTGTGCTTTTGCTATGTCCATAAACGCATACCTATAAGCAGGTGAAGTGAGACCTTAGTATCCACTGCAGTCATACCAAAATCTGTGGTGACCAGCGAGTTGTTGAGAAAGATTCTAGAGCAATGTTGATCTACATCACCAATGGAGTCACATCCACGGTCTGAGCACATTCAATGGGCATTGGCTATTCCCCTTAAACCATGCGAACTGTTGGTAAGTGGATCCTTCCTTCTTGATTGAGCTAGAAATGTAATATAAACATAACACAAATCAAGTTTAATAAAACTGGTTTCTCCCCGTGATCTTTAAACCTTGGCTCTACACTACATGTTAATCGATTTAACAGCGTTAATCGATTTAACCCTGTACCCTCCACTACTCAATGCTCTTGCATATCAAATAAAAGAAGCCAACTTTAATACGATTTTGTACCTCCCCAGACGAGAGGAGTTTACGCTAAAATCAAACTATAAAACCAATTTATCGATTAGGGTTGCTGGAGAAAATCGACGTTTATGGCCCTCGGGCGGTATCCCACAGCGCAAACCCACGACCGCTCTGGACAAAGCCGATATCTGAAACTCAGTAACGAGCAGAGCGAGTAACAGGAAAAGCCCCTCGCGAACTTCTGAATTACATTACCTGTATGCCCAGTCGTGGCAGCTCTGATTCAGCACGGTGGCGATGCAGTCCCAATCCAAAAAAGAAGCTCCACATGGACCGTATTGGAGGATACTGGAAATTGAATCCGCTCGTAGGTGAGAACAACTCTGTTCTATCAAAGCTCGTTACAGAACGATGAAAATGCCAAAGCGTTCGAAAAAAAACTCCAGGCGACACAGTGCTGGGTGAAAAGCATAACGGGAAGCAGAGATCATATGGACGCTCATGGAGGGACGGGAGGTACTAGAGGACTCCAGCTATCCCACAGTCCCACAAGTCTCTTGAAAAGTTATTGCATTCTTGGCTGAGCTCCCCAAATGTCTCCGTAGGTTCCAACACAGTGGTCCATGGTGTGAGTTTCTGGATAGCCTCTCGTTTCATTCCCCCCCCACCCCATGAAAAGGAAACAGGGAAACGAAAATCCATTTCTTGACTTTGACTTTCCCATTAGTCCACATCCACTACTATCTGTAACTGAATTGCTGCTGAGACGTCGATGCTTGCAGCAAGGAAGAGTAGTATCATCGCTCCTCCCCGCCCTCTCTGGTGCAGCGTCATGTGCAGCAGGGACTGGTAACTGTTCCCGACCCCATTGAGGACTAGCCCAATGCTGTTTTAACTGAAATGAGGGTGCCTGATAAAAGACAGGAAATGATTGCGTCACTCCAGTAAAGATAGGACAGAATGGCTAGTAACGCTTCAATCAAGACAACTGGGGCTGACTCGAAATCAGCCCCCCTCTTCTGTGTAAAGAAAAGATTTCTGTAAACGGCCTGGACTGTCCATAGCAAAAGCAAGCATGCAGAGCTCCTCTCCCTGCCCAACCGAGCTTATTGTCCTGCCTGGACTGATGCATAGCCTCAGGAGGCTGCCTCCCACGTCATTTTTATCCTCACTAACAATCTTGTTTCCTTATTCCTGAGCATTCTCTTTAACTTTCATGAGCAAATGGGGGGGGGGGGCACAGCTGCCACGGAAGGTAGGGGCAGGAGGGAAGAACGGGGTTGGAGTTGTTTTGCAGGGCCACACCTGCTGAACCTACTGACACGGAGCAGCTGTCGCTGATACAACTGCGTCCCTAGAACAACTGCCCCTTATCTAGGCAGGACTGACTCTCATTTTTAGAAACCATAAAGGAGGGATTGACCGGAGTCATCCAATTTGCCTTTTCACCCCCGGCCGATCTCCAGCCAGGGCCACTCAGGATAGCAAGTGGACAGTAACAGAGAGGAGGAGATAACCGTCATATCTCCAATTGCCGTTTACCTCCGCAGTAGACGGTACAGACAGACTGTAACCATCTCTGCTATCATGCAAAAGCAAATGAATGCTGCTTGTTAACGTGGAGCATCGCCTCTGTCCGCGGCATCCAGTACACATACGGTGCCGGAAAAAAGAAAAGCTGACACGGCCTCCATGGTTGCGTGCTATGGCATCTGCCAGGGCAATCCAGGGAAAAACGGCGCGAAAGGATTGTCACGCTGTTGTTTTCCCCCGAGGAAGGAATACTGACGGACATTTACCCAGAACCACCCACGACAGATTCAACCCAGGACTCCAAGGGGCAGGGGTGGGAGACTGCGGGAACTATGGGATAGCTACGGAATAGCTACCCACAATGCAACACTTCAGAAATCGACGCTAGCCTCGGACCATGGACACATAACGCCGAATTACTGTGCCTAGTGTGGCCGCGTGAAATCGAATTTATAATATCAGTTTTATGAAACCAATTTTAGCTAATTCGGTATTATCCCGTAGTGTAGACGTGGCCTTAGATTGACTGGGGATTTCCTGGTCTTTGTCACCATCCTTGAGCGTGACCACATTAACTGGTCACATCTAAAATCTCCAAGCTTTGCTACTGTACTTTTTTATGTGGTGCAAGTGGCTGGCTCAGTACTGGGGTATCTTTCCAATACTTCCACCCTGCATGTGGAAAAATAAAAAAACAAGCTTTAGGAGACAACAATGAAGTTACTTCCTGAAAAATCTACGTGGTTGACAATGTTCATTGCTGTACTTGCAGTGCGTTATAAATATTAACTGTTGTTGCTAGGAAAATGTGGTGGTGCTAGATCCAAGCACCTTTTATTATGTTCCTCCAGTCTTCTTTTTGTTTGCAATTAAATTTACAATCATTTGAGACATCAAAACCTCCCTGTAAGATGTAAGGACTTTATGTGCTATTTATCTGCAATGCGGCCACTAAGGAAAATATTGTGTTGGCCATGAAAGCACGTGACTATGAATATTTCGGAAATATATATAAAATATCATGCATTTATCATCCAAACTTGGTGCACCATTAAAGAACCCCCAGCCATTTGCAAGCTCTGTCACTGAAGTTGTGTCTTCAGATGTTTTCCCTTGGTCTAGCAGTTTTGGGCTAGAACCAGGAAGGGATGTAAACATCAAACTGCTGCTTAGACACCTAAGTCCAAAATGTAGATCCTCAAACCTCTGCTCAGCTGCCACCTAACCCTACAGGTGCCTGAAGTGCCTAAATTTCTGCCAGGGGACATTTGAAAACTCAAGTAAGTCTTTGTGGTGCTGAGCTGCTTGGCATTTATGCCCCAGCAGGATTCATGAATTAGACCACCCTGCCCCTTCTGTCTCTCTGTGGGGCCTGATCCAATAGGCATTCTCACAGCACACCTACAAGACCAGACCCCACACCTAACTTAGTGCTGCTGCCTCTGCCCTTGTACCTAAGGGTGCAATGCTCTAATTCACCTGGGATATTGGAGACGCAGGTTTAAAACCCCACCTTGTCCAGTTCAGAGCAGGGACACCCACATCCCAGGAAACTGCCCTAATCCATGGGATCTAGGGTAGTCTGTGGTGGGCCATTTGCAAACTCTCCTGTTGGGGCTGTTCAGTTTTGTATAGCACTTAAAAGATTCATTGGAGTGTGGACTGGCAGTTGGGTCTCCCAGCAAAGAGCCCTAACCACTAGACTAAAAAGTCATTCTCACTTTCTGGCTACTAACAGTTTAGTTAAACAAAGTGGAACAACTTCAACTAGGGACTGGCCTAGATGACCTCTCATGGTCCCTTCCCTTCCTGATTCTATGAACACAGAGGCGGAAGCCTGAGTTCAAGTTGCTACTTCAAATCAGGCAAAGGGGGAATTTGAACTCCAAATTCTCACATCCTGTAGGAGTGTTCTAACTAGGGGGCTGTATGAGTGGAAGTAGTGCCTCCTCCTCTTTATTTTTTGCAGGGAAATGTTGGGGTGTATTTTAAACAACTACATATCAAGGCCCTAAAATTGAGACATGCCTCAAAATGCAACACGGGAAAATGTCTAATGATATTTTTGTAATGATTCACAAACAGAACTGGACCTTGAATGAAGGGTTCTGAAAACCCATGTTTAAAGAAAATGAAAAACGTTGACATTAAAGAATCACCGTGTTTTCCATAACTCCCTCCACACACACACACACACACACACACACACATTAGATTAAAGGGCAGAATAGAATAATACACACATGTGGAATTATAACATTGAAATACAAAAACAAAACTACTGTATTGCTAAATGGGTAGGGTAAAAGCTTTGATAGCTGTATTTTAATGGTTGTATAATTATGGACTGTGAATGAGCACAGCTAAGGTAATAACTAGGCCAAGCCCTTGCCTGGAAGGAGTGTTTTTGCCAACCCGCCTTTGATATAAAATTGCTAATTTGTTTTAAATGATATTATTGCTGGCAAGCTGAGTAGTGTGTTGTGCTGGGGGATGTAAGGTAGAAGTACACAGTTATGTAATGATATATAACCCTTCCCCCTTCTCTGGGAAGACCCAGAAACAACATGACACAGAACGACATGATCCAGAAACTGCAAAATCAGCATGATGAATGCAGAAGCTGGATAACTGAAGCTTGTGCATACATAATGTACGAGTTACATACAAAATAAAGGTTGCTGTGTTAAAAGCCAATTGGATAAAGGTTAAGTAATCTGGAGTGTGGGCATGTATAAAAGACTTATGTGAACAAGGCCAAAGTCTGAGAAACACCAGACCAGAAACTGAAGGACCACAGCAGGATATCAGGGGAAGCAATGGCAGATGGAAGCACTCCTCAGTGCCCTGGAATGTACTAACTTGGACCCCTATCAATTCTGTTCTGTTATTATTGTCTAGCACAAATGTACATTCAGACACAAGATAAGTGACAATAATTCTATTTGAAATGGTATAATAAAGGCAAAATTGATCAACCCTAAATTGGGCAGACTTGTGACTCAGTTTCCCAATTTAACCCCCAACAAAAGGGCAGACCTGGCTTAGGTGCTTAGCTCCAGGAGAGGATTCATGCCTGTGAATCCCAAACAGGGAAAGGCACTTCCCTCAGCCCTGCAGCTAGGCCTCTAATGCTCTGCGTATAAGCAGTTCCCTACTCAGAGTGCTGGCTTCTGAGGATCCCATTCTTAGGTTTCTAACTCTCCCCATGCATCATGTAGGGAGCCTGGGTGCCTAACTCAGGGCTGTGAAGTCCACCAGGTGTCAGGGCACCTAAAGTTGTCCAGGCTTCAGGCATGTCGGGCTGAAGTTCCTTCTCACCACTCAGATCACACTTATCTAAAAAGTACTGGGGACAGCACCATTGTATTCACCCGCCGTCTGTTGGTACCATTTTACTTCTGACATCAAGCACTAAACCTTCTAGTTCTTCCACCAGGACTATAATCAGACCCACCTCTTGGGAGCTTGTCTGTGGCCTGTGAGACACCATGGACAGCGTAGTGTATCTCAGCTGTAAGGTAACTCCATGATGCATTAAAGGCAATATCTAAAGGTAAAGGCCAATCATTTTAATTACTGGTTTACTCTAAGCTCAGCATCAACAGGATCTCTCTTTGTAAGTGGAGCTTTTAGTGGTCCCTGACTGTGGCATGAGCAATTGCAGAGAAAGTCGTGCACAGTCACTGCAGCCTCAGGATAGAGCATGGTCAGTTACTCTGTGAGGATGGCACATGTGCAGCCTGGTCAGCACTTAGGAACTCTGAGGCAATGGAATATGCTCAGTGGAGACAGAATCTTCAGAGAATTTCACTGCCAAACTCTAACAAGTCTCTATTGAGCCTGTGCAAACTGAGATTTTTCAGAGGCTTATAACTTTGCCAGTTTTGGATGTATTTTCATGGGGTCAGCAAAAGGCACATCCCTGACACCAGGACGATCTCCCTGTCAAATTTCAAGTCCTTTCTTTAAAGCATGCTGGTGCAAGGCAAAACAGCATATTGCTCCCTAGCTCCATTCTCTGAAAGGGCTCACCCAATTTAGCTGAAACTTTAATAAAATAAATAAATAAATAAAATCAGCCTAAGGTAGACACCCAGCAAGGTAAATTTCAGTCTGAATGGTTTATGTCTGGCAAAGTTATAGGCAATTTAAAGCAGGCTTTATAAGAGGAAGTATCAGGCAACCTCAACTGTTGGCACTGCTACCTAGGCTGCCTGGATTAAATTACTTACATTACCAAAGTAAACAGAGCTACTCAACCGTATGTAATGCTTTTCAAAGATTAATTGTCCAATCCTCCCAACAGCTCTGAAGTAAGCAGGTATTTTCTCCATTTTGCAGATGAGGACATTGAGGCGGGGGACTGGGAATCTTGGCCAAGCTCACAGAGGGGGTCAGCATCATAGACAAGATTAGAATGCAGGTGTTCTTGGCTCTTAGTCCTATGCCCAGATCATGAGCCCTACACATTTTGCCAGTACTAAACTCACCGAGAATGGCAAAAAAAAGGAAAAGATTCCTTTCTTTTTCCAGCAAGAGGAACAGGGAAGGAAGAGAGTACTTCCATCTCAGCGAGCTCCCCTGACAGTCCATGATGGAAGCTCATTTGATGACATTATTAAATGATTCAGTGCATTTTCTGCCTTTTAAAGTGCTTAATATATGTGCCACTGTGATTCATTATTATCTAATAAAAGATTATCTGACTTGCTTTCATGTTTCTTCCAATTACAAATTGAAATGGTTCCCACTATGACCTTGCAGCTGCTACATTTTCTAAAATTAGCCATAATGATTCATTTTACTAAGATAATTAATTATCTAAACTGAGAAAATTGAGTAGTAGAACTGCTTCACGTGCTGCTAATTATCTTTTATTATGTCATCTTTATATGCAAATAAAGAAATATTGTGATTATTTTAAGTACTGTTTTCATTAGCTAATATTCTTGTTAGCAGAGCAAAGGTTTGCCTCGTCCCATGGCAGTAAAAGTCCTTGGGGACCTCACTGCTTATAGGCTGCAGGATTTTTAATTTCAGATTGATGAAATACAGTTAATCTAAATTAAGCTTGCGTTGACAAATGGGAAAAACGCAACAGGACTGTACATTCTCCTAACATAAGAGATTTGAACTAATTAAAACACGAGGCACAGGAGTGATTACCAGCAGTTCGCCTTCTATCTCCATCTTATTTCACTTATGGTTTTTGCATTGACTATAATTTAATGATTAATGTTGATTATTACAGCAGAAATCTTTGTGTAGTGCCTTGGCAGGGTGAGGTTTTGTTATACATATTACTTAAAGCCACATTAATAATTAATTATGATATTATTTTTGGTAGTCACTATATCGCTACAAGTGTGCACGGCCCTGTACAAATATTAGCAAACAACAGCTACATTTAGTGGCAGTTAAGGATGCATCAGGACACACTCCAACCACCTAAACCCTTAAAAGCATGGAAATAAGAAGCCAAGGGGAAAGTGCACATTTATTTCCGTGTTGCATGTAATACCGTGGATAGAACACTCCAGTGCTCCCTTAGGCCTTCACCCAAATCCATTATGTACCCCTTCACTAAACGTGCTCTATAGTGCAAAACCTTCATATGCTTTTATAGCAATTGTGTCGCTAGCCCTTTTGTCCTTAATGGTTAGCCAAGTTTTTGGGTTTTGCAGATTACTTCTGTTAGGAGGGGAAATTGATGATGGAGTCAGGTATTACTTTGATTCGAGGGCCGGCTCCAGGGGTTTTGCCGCCCCAAGCAGCCAAAAAAAAAAAAAAAGCCGCGATCTCGATCTGCAGCAATTCAGCAGGAGGTCCTTCACTCTGAGCAGGAGTGAGGGACCCTCCGCCGAACACTTTAAAGTGCCGCCCCACTCCGCAGTGGCCAGCCCAAGCACCTGCTTGATAAGCTGGTGCCTGGAGCCAGCCCTGTTTGATGCAATCCTGTTTATTTACAAAGAATGTACAAAGGCCTGTTTCCTGAATAAAGTAGGGAATCAAATAGCAGGAGTCAGTTTCTTTGCTCACAGTTCCAAGCCTCTCTCAGGCAGTACTCTACCCAAAAACTCTCTCTCAACTTTTTCTGAGGGTCACACTACAAAGGGTTCTCTTTGTCATACTTCCTTGCTGCCTTCTCTTTGTGCTTCTGTGATGTGTCTGCTGCTGCTCTCTCTTTCTTTCACGCACACAGCTGCAATCAGATGAACCACTCACTCCTGCATTTGTCATCAGCCTCTCAGGAAACCCCTTAGAGCAGTGGTCCCCAACCTTTTTGGCTGGCAGGCGCCAGCTGAACGACCACTGCAGCAGTGGAGCACCCACTGAAATGCCATGGCATTTCGGCAGCGACGCCTCTCGCTGATGCCACTTGCCATCAACAAGCGATGTCATCAAGAGGCATCCCCATTAAAATTCGGGAGCGACGCCTCTCGATGATGTCACTTGTCGATGGCAAGCAGCGTCAGCGAGAGGTGGCCCTGATGAAATTCGGGGGCACGGCCTCTCGATGATATCACTTGTCAACTGCAAGCGTTGTCATCGAGAGGCGTCCCCGCTGAAATGCCACTGAAAGTCGGTGGCGTGAAAGAGTATAAGCATTGTTCTGTAAAACGTATCTTTTTTAATACTTCTCTCTCTTTTTTCCCTTCCTCATGCAGCGGCAAATTTTTCAAGCCTCCCTACTCCACCCCAAAAGCTATCTCAGATAAGGCGGCGGAAAAAAAAGACGCGAGACGAAATGTTCTTGGAAATCATGGAAGTGACCCGCAATGAAAGAGCTCATCTGAATGAGTGGAAGGACGTGGTATCAAATTACAGGAAAGATGTCAGTGAACGTGAGGACAGGAGGGACGCTCGAGATGAGAGGTGGCGGCAGGAAGATCAGAGAAGGCATGATGCAATGCTGGGGCTGCTGCATGATCAAACTGACACGCTCCGGCGTCTGGTGGAGCTTCAGGAACAGCAGCAGGATCACAGACTGTTGCTGCAGCCCCTGTGTAACCACCTTCACCCCTCACCATGTTCCATATCCTCCTCACCCAGACGTGTAAGAACGCGTGGGGGAGGCTCTGTGCACCCGTCCACTCCACCCCCGTGGACAGCCCAACCAAAAGGCTGTCATTATTTAGAAATTTTTTTAGTGGTCTTTTCCTTCCCTCCTATCCTCCTCCCAAACCACACCCGGCTACCTCGTCAGTTCTCTCCCTTTTTTTATAATGACTTTTTAATAAAGAATACATGATTTTTAAACGATAGTGACATTATTTCCTTAAGAAAGCTGTAATCGAAGGGGGAAGGTGGGTTGCTTACAGGGAAGGAGTCAATCGGGGGGGAGGGGGTTCATCAAGAGGAAACAAACGCAGTAGTCACACCATACCCTGGCCCATGATGAAACTCGTTTTCAAAGCTTCTCTGATGTGCACAGCTTCCTGGTGTGCTCTTCTAGCCCTGGTGTCTGGCTGCGCGTAATCAGCGGCCAGGTGATTTGCCTCAGCCTCCCACCCCGCCATAAAGGTCTCCCCTTTACTCTCACAGAGATTGTGGAGCACACAGCAAGCAGCAATAACAAAGGGACATTGGTTTGGCTGAGGTCTGAGCGAGTCAGTAATGTGCGCCAGCGCAGCCTTTAAACGGCCAAATGCACATTCTACCACCATTCTGCACTTGCTCAGCCTGTAGTTGAACAGCTCCTGACTACTGTCCAGGCTGCCTGTGTATGGCTTCATGAGCCATGGCATCAAGGGGTAGGCTGGGTCCCCAGGATAACTACAGGCATTTCAACATCCCCAACTGTTATTTTCTGGTCTGGAAGTAATTCCCTTGCTGCAGCCGTTTAAACAGAGTAGTGTTCCTGAAGACGCGAGCGTCATGAACCCTTCCGGCCATCCCACGTGGATGTTGGTGAAACGTCCCTTGTGATCCACCAGTGCTTGCAGCACCATGGAAAAGTACCCCTTGCGGTTTATGTACTGGGTGCCCTGGTGCTCCGGTGCCAAGATAGGGATATGGGTTCCATCTATCGCCCACCACAGTTAGGGAATCCCATTGCAGCAAAGCCATCCACTATGACCTGCACATTTCCCAGAGTCACAACCTTTCGTAGCAGCAGCTTAATGATTGCTTTGGCTACTTGCATCACAGCAGCCCCCACAGTAGATTTGCCCACTCCAAATTGATTCCCGACTGACCAGTAGCTGTCTGGCGTTGCAAGCTTCCAGAGGGCTATTGCCACTCGCTTCTCAACTGTGAGGGCTGCTCTCATCTTGGTATTCTGGCGTTTCAGGGCAGGGGAAAGCAAGTCACAAAGTTCCATGAAAGTGCCCTTACGCATGCGAAAGTTTCGCAGCCACTGGGAATCGTCCCACACCTGCAAACACTATGCGGTCCCACCAGTCTGTGCTTGTTTCCTGGGCCCAAAATCAGTGTTCAATGGCTAGAACCTGCCCCATTACCAGCAGGATCTCCAAAGCGCAGGGGCCCGCGGTTTGAGAGAATTCTGTGTTCATGTCCTCATCACTCTCATCGCCACGCTGCCAGGCTCCTCCTCGCCTGGTTTTGCAGGTCCTGGTTCAGCACAGACTGCACGATAATGCGCAAGGTGTTTACAACGTCCATGATTGCTGTCTTGAGCTCAGCAGGGTCCATGCTTGCTGTGGAATGGCGTCTGCACAGTTCACCCAGGAAAAAAGGCACGAAATAGTTGTCTGCTGCTTTCACGGAGGGAGGGGTGAGGCTGTACCCAGAAGCACACACGAGAATGTTTTTTGCCCCATCAGGCACTGGGATTTCAACCCAGAATTCCAAAAGGCAGGGGAGACTGCGGGAACTATGGGATAGCTACCCACAGTGCAACGCTCCACAAATCAACGCTAGCCTCGGTACATGGACGCACACCGCCAAATTAATGTGCTTAGTGTGGCTGTGTGCACTTGACTTTATACAATCTGTTTTAAAAAAACCAGTTTCTGTAAAATCGGAATAATCACGTAGTGTAGATATACCCTCAGCAACTGTAATGGTAAACCAAACAGGCTAAACAAGATACAAAGATGTCCTATGGTCTCAGTAGTTGTAGCAGAAGTAATTCAGAAAACCTCTGGCCATTTTGAATTGGTGTTGACTATGACCCAAAACATACAACCTTTTAAAAGTCCAGCAAAGTACACGTGAATATGCGTCCAAGGAGTCTGAGGCCACAACCACAGGTATAGACAAGATGGGCCAAGATCATTCTGAATTTGCTGACACATAGTACAGCACTTTGCCTTCCTCTCAATCTCTTTGTTGATCCCTGGCCAACAGATAAGCTGGCAGGCTGTGGCCTTCATCCATACAATACCAAAATGACCTTTGTGAACAGTTTACAAAACATGAGATTCCAAAAACATTTCAATGACTACTTGAATTCCCCTTAAATTGCAACATGATTCAGAGATTACTCACATTGACGTGACACAAATTGGGTAAATGGAGGGTTCTTTTGATCCAGCATCGTGCCATGTTGTGCCATTCCCTTCATAAGCGAAGGCACATCATCCTTAGTAGTTCCTCTCTTTATGTCTGTACTAGTGATGGGCGACCTGTCTATCAAACTGAGAAAATATTTCATCTGAACTTCTTTGGGTTGGGAGCTTGGGTCTGGCAGGTGCAACAACCTATCTGCATTACCAGGCTGCATCCCTTCACAGATTTAAATAATAAAGGAATGAGCTGAAAGCAGCAATACCCATCGTTGCATACAAGCAGCAGCTAATGATGGAATTCCATGTTTTGGTCCAAAGTTGAAATGAATGGGTGATGATCCATCAGCAAGGTAAAATGTCTGCCATACAGGTAGGTGTGGAACTTCTGAATTCTGAAGATAATGCTGAGAGCTTCTCATCATGGGTGGTGGGTGAACCACTGGCTAAGGGAGGTTAGCTGCCGGCCTGGCCCACCCCTTCTGCCTGATGACCCACCCCTTCCCCCAGCCCAGACCTCGCCGCCCCCCCAGCCACCAGCCCCTCCCAGCACCAGAGCACCAAGTGGTGCATGGCCTGCCCGAAAACCCAGAGCAATGGATGGAAGCCCTGACCCCAGTCAGGCACCTCCCGCAGAGCCAAAGCCCTTGAGCTACACAGCAGGTAGCTCCCATGGGGCTGAAGCCCTGAGCTCTGGCAGGCATGCCCCAGCTCTTGAACTTCTGAAGATTGTCATATGTGGTTCAGAGGGTCAGTAAATTTGGCCACCCTGTTGTATACTGATGTGGTTCAGGGTGAATTAATAAATTGTTGATTGGTTAAGAATACCCAGTGTCCTGATTTGAGAAATACTGGTCAAACTAAAAGCTGACCTAAAGGAACCCAGTGAGCTAACACTTCCTGGGCTCAGTAAAAAGGGGCTCTCCTATTACTGTGGCTCTCAACATTTCCAGACCACTGTACCCCTTTCAGGAGTCAGATTTGTACCCTCAAGTTTCACCTCACTTAGAAATGACTTGCCTACAAAATCAGACATAAAAGCGTCACAGCACACTAGTACTGATAAATTGCTGACTTTCTCATTTTTACCATATAATTATAAACTAAATCAATTGGCATATAGATATTGTACATACATTGCAGTGTATAGTATATGGAGTAGTATAAACAAGTCATTGTCTGTATGAAATTTAGGTGCACTGACTTCGTTAGTGCTTTTTCTGTAGCCTGTTGTAAAACTAGGCTAATATCTAGATGAGTTAATGTACCCTTTGGAAGACCTTTGCGTGCCCCAAGGGTACCCATACCCCTTGCTGAGAACCCCTGTCCTATTAGATTCCATTCTAATATTCGCTATAACACTTATCCAATTGGTAAACCTAATCTGATAGTTTCAGCTTTAAAATCTAACTGGCATCTCAGCAAATTCATAAAATTTCCCCACCTTTGACACATATACAGATGAGTTTCAGACAGAGCATGTTCAGGGCAGCTCAGCCATGGGGAAAATAGCTCTGACCTAGGGCCATGGAGAATGTCAGAGAAGTGATGGGAAGAAATAAAGGGGCAGCGGAGGACACCTGTTCAGTGTGATATAAGGTCGAAGGGTGGAGTCCTGCTCCCAGTTCAGTACCTGCAGAAGAAGGGAGATGGCCATACCGTATGACCTAAGAATTTTGCATTTATTTCTTCAATTTTATTTGAAAAACTCCCCTTCCTTTCTGAACTAGCTCAATGTCAGCAGAATTTATGAGAAGTCAGCAGTATATTGGACACAGTGTAACAAGTGATTTAATTTTCAATTCATCTGTATTCCAAAGTCATTGCACACAGGTCTGGGAGCCCAGGAACAGCTGCAGCTCTCTCTTGGAGAAAGTCAGCCCTGCAGCAGAGTGCGTCCATACCCACGTCAGTTCACACAATAGCTGCCTTGAGGGTATTTCAGTGCAAAGGTAGACGGAGCCTAAAGCTTTAGGACCTGGGGTCAGATCCCGCCCTTTGTTAGGCTGACACAAGCAGCCCTAAATGCTACAGATCCACCCATACAGCCCCACTGCCACACACCCTGCGGCCAGCACAGAGAGTGCAGATGAAGCATCCCTGCACCTTGAGCTGCTGAAACAGTCCCTTGGGACTGTGGGCAGCTGGCACAAGCTAGGGAAGCCTTCAAGCTGTATTACCTCATGCTGTGGGCTGGCTTGGCACAAAGCAACCCCAAGGTCAGGAAAAGGCTTAGAGGGAGGTTAAAGCCACCTTTGCAGCTCTTCATGTATACTGCTCTGAGAGCTGCTCAGACACAGCTGAGAATCTGGACCCTGGTCTTGTCTGCCACTCCCAAATTGTTGGGGTTTTGTCTCTAAGAAATGTGCTCAAACATTTAAAGGGACAGGACGTATCCTGACATTTGGCATATCTGTTTCTCTGCCCATCTCTTCAGTCTGACTCTAGGCTGACTTCTTCATTAGCAATTAATATCCCAAGATTGTCAGTTCAGCTGCAGGTGGATCCAGGGGAGCAATCGTCTCCAACTGCACACTTGTCTCCACTTTTCTCTCTGCAGGTGGTCCTTCTGAAGCATCTGCAGCTCTTGGGGCCTGGCAGGCACGGCTGAAGATAACCCCATTACTGGTGTAGCCCTTCTGCCAGATGGAGCTGGCAGCAACCAGGGCTGGGTTCAATATCTGGGGGTTCCTTTTCAACAATACAACACAGAACTGGCTTGAGTCCCAACCCAGTAACCTGGGAAAATTACACGCCACCCCTGGGTGTCTCAGAGACAATACTTCCCCACTCGCAAGCACAGAGTCTGAGGGTAGAAAATAAACTTTTAATGAAAGGAGGGAAGTCACCTGACATTAGGGAAAATGCACAAGCAGGATTCATAATCATAAAACTATGAGCAGGATGCTCACACCAGAGTGCACGGGGCAGTGCCTTCCCCCTCATGTTCTTGAGTTCTACAATCAAAAGTTCTTTTTCTATGTCCCTCTCTGCTCCCTCACCATACCCCACTCACAGTGGTTGTCCTTAGTCAGTGAGGATACAGGGTTCAGAGGAGCATGCGTGTGAGTTCAGCTCCCACCCATGAAAGAAGGCACCTTGCTTCTCTGCCACCTGAGAACTTGCTTTGTCTGACCACCCACCAGCCGCTGCTCCTCACTGCCAGGCCACCCTGCCAGGTGCTGCTCCTCGTCTCCTGGCTGCCCAACCAGCCACTGGTCCTCTGCACTCGCCACCCCACCAGCCGCTGCTCCTGGCCGCATCACCAACCGCTGCTCCTCACTGCCTGGCCATCCCGCCAGCCATGGTTCCTCGTTACCTCACCAGCCACTCATTTGCCAGCCACCTTCTGCTGCCCCCTGCCTCTGCTGTGACCGCTGCACATCAGTCTCTTAGTAATTTTCAGCTCTTTGCAGGCTAGGCAGAAATACTGCCCTAGTTCAAGTGATGTCAGCTTTCTGTGATTTTTAGCTCTTTGTAGGCTGTGCAGAAACAGTGCCCCATCTTAAGAAACTTCACCTCTGCTTGAGCATTTAAAATAACAAAGAGGGTCCTAATTAAGCCTATTTAGCTTTTTCTTTGAACAATAAGGAGGAACAGGTTAAACCAGCCCAGGGACCTCTATAAAGAGCCCTCAACTCCTGGCTAGGGCACCTATCCCCACCCACCTCCTGCTTTCACATGGCTCTGGCATTCAAGCCTCTGGCTTAACAAGATCCTTTCAGCTGAGGATGACCCCCTCTTTTGGGCTAGGTTAAGCATAGTTCTGCTTCCCTTCATTCATACAATAATGACAACACTATAATAATGGCATTTCACTACCCCTGCATTCAGGACTAAAGTGATTTGCAACCTCACACCTGCCGAAGTTGTTTACTTTGAGCAACACCACTATCTGCTGGATATCTAAACAGAATAGGTGTGTTCATGTAACTACAGTTTGCTCCTGAAGTCTCTTCCCCTTCCAGCTGGCTGTCAGAGGAGAATCCATTCAGTTCATTCAGACCTTGCTTACACTGGCCTGAGTGACAGAGAGGATAGCAGTGTTGTAACCTTAAGTACTGTAGCTTTTGCTACTGCCAAGCTCTTCTATCACCCATGTATATTAGCCAATGATTCAGTGAAATTTGAAGGCTTGTGGTTTATTGAAAGTCATTCATGAAACAGAGATCCTTTTTTATGAAGCATTTTGCATCTTCACACCACACTGGATGGAACTCCTCCTTATCCCCATATTCTATACACCAATGTCTCAGTTAGTAGGAAATAAAATTGCTTCTGTTTGCTCAAGCCATAAAATACATTCAGTCACTTTTGCTGTGCTCTCAGGACCAGTTTGTCCAATGAGCTCTTGCTGCAGTTTGTTTACACTTTTACCACAATTGTACTTGCAAATCAGGTAACTGCACAGGCTAATGTTTAATTAGATGTATTTACATATGCAGTTACTGAATTTGCACGCACATGGTCAGGAACTGTGCATGCAAGTTAGGCACACAATTGTATCACATTTGGGGACAGTGATGTGCTTACACAGCTACTGATAAATACTATCACAAGGGGGCTCAGCATGGGGATTGTAAACAAGTGCCAGCGGCTCTGCATCAACGGGCCTTCCCAAATGGCTAGGTAGGAGGGTCCCTGTATGGAGAAGGTGCATAGATTCTCAGATCATAAGGCTAGAAAGAACCATTATGATCATCTAGTCTGACCACTTGTATAACCCAGGTCAAAGAACATCACTCAGTAGTTCCTATACCAAGATCACAACTAAACAGACTGTGCTTCTCTAGTCTCCCATTGCAAGCGAGGCATTTAGGATCTCACATCATTCTGGTAGCTCTTTCCCATGATTTGTTAAAAATCAAGGCAAATGGTTTTCAGAGCTCCTGCTCTGTTATACTACCAGTTACGTTACCAGCTACTGTCTTAACTCCAAGTGTGTTTATTTTGCTATTTAATCTGGGAAGAACTACTGTCTCTCCATAGTTTAAAGAAATAAAAAGTATGTATATCATCTATACCCTGATTTGATTGTGCACTTTGCACACCCAGCCAGACTTGGCCCTGCATACCCTGAAATGCTGTCTAAGGGCCATATCTGCCCAGTAGCTGAGCAAGTGGGTGCATTTATCTTCACCCCTCACCCCCCCCCCCCCCAGGAGACAAGGCATGTAACTGATGGGGTGCTGAGGCCACAAGCGGGGAAATGAAGAACACTGTCTCCAGGGGAAGCTCTTGGAAAAACGTGGGCTGGTGAAATGTAACTGCCCACACTGGAATTTCGTCAGTAGAGTGAGGTTAATGGTTCTGTTCCTGTATATTGGACCACAAGCTCTTCACGGCACATAGACACTTAGGGCTGAGGCTTTACATCTATCTCACTGCAGCACTGTGCCCCCATCACCAATTAGTTCAATTCTGACTCAAAGGGAAGAGCGCCCCCTATTGTTCAGCCTCCCTCCAGGGTCCTCTCTTTTCCCTGGAGGTTTCCCATCCAAGCAATGCTCAGACCAGCCCAATATGGTGTGTAACTGCTACCAAGTAGTCTAGCCCAGGTGCCCCACAGATGCTCTGCTAGGTTCAGGAGTGTCAGCAATGATGCCTAGGGGTTCTGGCCCACTTGGTTTCCACATTTTATTCCCCAGCTCTGCTTTGTTTTATCCTTTGTTGCCATGCTAAACATGGCTGGAGTTGTAGCTGCCTGTTAGTACAAACTAGCGGAGCCAGGGCTTCCTTTCTCATTGCATCACTGGCCTGGCTCTGAGCAGGAAGAGGGAAGGCTGAGCTGAGGGGGGTTAAATGCCTTTTTTCTTTCAAAGGCAGTTTAACCTGAGCCATGTGTCAGCTCCCAAGGCTGGTGTGACAGTACCTCCCATAAGGCTTTATGGAAATATGCTTAGAATGTGTTTTATGCTACATAGGCCATGTAACATATCTCAAAGATTATGATCTACCGAATGTATTAATCCTATTTTTATGCATGTATCATTATCTGAAGTTATGAATGTTGGCTGTGTACTGGCTTGATTTCTAAATGACCTTAATAGAGCATTTGGTCAGTTCCTGGAGAAAGGAATGTTGAAATTAAGTACCTAATCAAGAAACACTTAAAAGGACAATGGATCTTGGAATGCGCCAATCCACATAAGAAGTCTATTTGAGGACGTTCAAGGTAGCATGTAAACAACAGATGCTACCTGTAAAAGCTGTGAGTCATGTGTAAGCCGAGTCAGGATGAGCTCTACCCTGACATCTGGTGGTGAATTATGGGAAATGTGGAAAGAATTTCAGGAAGTGTGAAATCTCGGGTATTTGCATGGGCACACCCAGCATAGCCCAAGGCAGCCTGGGATGGGTATTTTGACAGCTCTGGGATCCCCAATTTCTTTGTTATTGGGGCAGGATAAATAAAGTGTTGCCACCTGATTATGTGAATGAGGAACTATGAGACTGCTTTATGATAGAGATGTCTCAATGTAAATTAAGTGACACTTGCTAGACAAGGGACATGGGTTCCACTGCCCAGTGAATTGAGAGAGAAAGGACATTACCAAACATATTTGGAGGTGGGTTTTTGTTAGAATCCTGTTTGTGGTGTTTCTCCAATGGGATGCTGCATTGTTTCCTTCCTTTATTAAAAGGATTTTGCTACACTCAGACACTGGACTTGCGAGAGGGGAAGTATTACCTCCTAGAGGTGCCCAGGGGGGTGTGGTATGTAAGTGTCCCAGGTCACTGGGTGGGGGCTCAAGCTGGTTATGCATTGTGTTATTGAAATGGAACCCTTGGATACTGAACCTGGCCCTTGTTGCTGCCAACTCAGAGGGGCAGACATGTGACTTTCCCAGGTGACTCCTGAACTCCATCTTGGAGCTGGACTTTGCATAGGAAGGAGGAGAGGGTCTCCACCCACAAGAGAGTCTATTTAAACCCCTGGAGACTCCTCCATTTTGTCTTCAGCTGGCCAAAGAGAGAGCATCTCCACCACCCAGGATACTTGGAAGAAACTGGAAGAAAGGGCAGTGACTGCAAGGGGTGTGAGCAACTGCTGGACCAAGGCTAAAAGGAAATTAGTCTATTAAATCACTTTTTACTTATAACTCAGTATGTATCAATACCTGGGAGAAGCAAACAACTGTGCATCTCTCTATCAGTGTTATAGAAGGCAAACAATTTATGAGCTTACCCTGCATAAGCTTTATACCTGGTAAAATGAATTTTTGGGTTTAGACCCCATTGGGAGTTGGGCATCTGAGTGTTAAAGACAGGAACACTTCTGTTACCTGCTTTCAGGCAAACCTGCAGCTTTGGGGCAAGTAATTCAGACCCTGGGTCTTTGTTGGAGCAGACAGGTGTGTCTGGCTCAGCAAGACAGGGTGCTGGAGTCCTGAGCTGGCGGGGAAAGGAGTAGTCTTAGCACAGCGGGTGGCAGATCCCAAAGGGATTTCTGGGATCCAACCCAACACAGCTAGGTTCCCAGACACAGGGAGGCCTGGCTGCCAGATCCAGGGGGTCTCAGGTGCAAACAAATGGTTGTAGGGCTTTAGAAGAAGCCAGTTTCTTTCTCCCTGTGTCTTGGTTTTTCTCCCCAGAGGGTCTCTGAGCAGAACTGCAGGCTGCACATGGCAAAGGAGTGAGATCATGTGTGATTTCCATTCTACCTTCACCCAAATCCTGCATGCCCCAGGAGATGGTGCACTCCTGCTCCTCACACATGCCCAGCAGCTGGGAATCCAGAAAAGGGAACTCCACATCCACTTGTGCACAGGAAGGGCTGAAGTGAGGGTGGCCTTCTGAGAGCGAGGCCAGAATGTTTGTGTGCAGATGCACTATCCTCACCACACAGGGTGAGGATCAGCAGGCTGTGTCCAATACTAGCCTTCACCCAGGGCCAGTGCAACCATTTAGGGGTGCTGGGATTTGGGGGGCGTCCTTTTCTTCGGCAGCGACCACAGTGGCTGGATCTTCGGCCACCCCGGTTGCCGCCGGCATTTAGGCGGAGGGAGCTGGGGCAGGGGAGCGCAGGGAGGGCTGCCTGCAGCAAGGAAGGGGGGAGCAGCGCACAGGGGAACTCCCTGCCCCATCTCACCCCTGCCCCACCTCCTCCCCGAGCACACTGTGGCTGCCTCACTTCTCCTGCCTCCCAGGCTCACGGAACCTAAGCTGATTGGCGCCGCGAGCCTGGGAGGCGGGAGAAGCAAAGCAGCCACGGCATGCTCAGGGGTGCCTTAGGGCAGGGGCATGGGCGCAAGGTGGAAGTTTCGCCTGGGGCATGAAACATCCTTGCACCAGCCCTCCCTCCACCAGCCTTGCTTTAGTGCTCTCCTGCTCTTCCCAACAGGGTAAGAAAGTCTCTCTCTCGGCTCTGCAGCTGTACTAGCACGTTTCCAAGTGCACAGTTATTTTGGCGGGCTGTATATACAGATTCCCATACTCACTAGCAGTAGCTTTCACGATGTTTCAAATGTGAATATTTTAAAGTTTAAACATACAGCCAGGACCCTGATTCTTTGTCATAAAAGAGCCCATGACACCACCTTAAATTCCCCCAGCAGTTTCATCGGGATACAGGACTCTTCATTTCCTGTTCTGCTGGGCAGTGAGTGATGCTGGGAAACAGCTGCTGTTTTCCACCCCAGGGCTGGCTGAATTTAATGGTGGTTGTAATGATCTTCACCTACAATGAATATATAGGAACTCCATGGGGCTCTTGCACTGTGGAGCAAGTAGTGCTGCACACATACAGTGTTTGTGGAGTGTTAACACAAACAAATACTTTCTAAAAAGAGAGAGAGAGAGAGAGAGAGTTTCCCTCTCTGTGCACATGAGGCATGTATCTCCCCCACACCCCTATGGTCCTTGTGGTACTCTCACCCTGAGGTATTTAGCCCAGCTCAAAGCAGCTGCCGGCTGGCTCCTCCTTACTGCATTCCCCTTGCCTGGGTGGTCTCACTTTCCTCCTGAGAGAAGCCAGATTAAGGCTTTGCATCTCATCTAGCTGTAGATTTCCAACAAGACATTCTGAGTAGCAATTCCTACTCAAGTGCTGTACCCTGCAGGCACCTAGAGGACAGATGCTTCTGTTTTTTATAAATCTTTTCCTCCTACAGGTGTGGGAAGGGAACTGCTGATTGATGGGAGACTCATCCAGCACCCCTCCTAAAACTTTTTCTATTATATCCTGTGGGCAGGCTGCAGCTGTGGCTGTTTTGACAGCTCTTCCACCATGGATCCTGACTGAAGGGCACTTAGGGGTACATCTCAGACCTGTTTCCTTATAGTCATTCCCTTTTAAGCAGCAGAAACATTGGGATAACCTGAGTCAAATGGCACATGCCCAAGCCATTTTTCTGCACACCTGTATCAGGACTCAGACAGGGCTGGGTAGCTCCCAGGATCGTTAAAGACTTTCACTTGGATCTGAATCCAATATGTGCTGGTAGTGATTAGAAGTTGTAACCAGGGGTGGCTCAGGTGTCCACAGCACAATGAACTCCACCAGCATTATCAACCTTGCCTACACTTGCTGTAGGAGGACAGGCTGAAGGTTTTTCATGGCAGAGAGGTGCAAGCATCAAAGCCTGTCTCTGTTCTAGGTGCTGCTGAAGCTGGGTGAAAACAAGCATTTGAGAGAGTCTGGGGTCTTTGTACTCATGTTGGGTAATACAGCAGCTAAAGGGGAGCAGGGCTTAGTCTCTGTTGAGCAGAAAGGCTGCTCGCACCTTGCACCCCATTAAGCTGGTAGATCTTGTCCAGTCATGCAGATAGGAATAAGCAAAGGGGTGTAAATGGCAGGCCCAGCAGCTTTGGAAGATGTTCTTCAGAGGGGTCAAACAAACATGTGGACAAGGGGTGATCCAGTGGACATAGTGTACTTAGATTTCCAGAAAGTCTTTGACAAGGTCCCTCACCAAAGGCTCTTATGTAAATTAAGCTGTCATGGGGTAAGAGGGAGATCCTTTCATGGATTGAGAACTGGTTAAAAGACAGGGAACAAAGGGTAGGAATAAATGGTAAACTTTCAGAATGGAGATGGTAACTAGTGGTGTTCCCCAAAGGTCAGTCCTAGGACCAATCCTATTCAACTTGTTCATAAATGATCTGGAAAGACGGGTAAACAGTGAGGTGGCAAAGTTTGCAGATGATACTAAACTGCTCAAGATAGTTAAGACCAAAGCAGACACTGAAGAACTTCAAAAAGATCTCACAAAACTAAGTGATTGGGCAACAAAATGGCAAAAAACTAAGTGATTGGCACAAAATGGCAAATGAAATTTAATTGTGGAGATAAATGTAAAGTAATGCACATTGAAAAAAAAAAAAAAAAAATAACCTCAACTAATACATACAATATGTGGGGGCCTAATTTAGCTACAACTAATCAGGAAAAAGATCTTGGAGTCATCGTGGATAGTTCTCCTGAAGACAGTCCACGCAGTGTGCAGCGTTGGCAGTCAAAAAAGCAAACAGATGTCTAGGATCATTAAAAAGGGGATAGAGAATAAGATGGAGAATATCTTATTGCCCTTATATAAATCCATGGACGCCACATCTTCGAATACTGTGTACAAGATGCGGTTCTTCTCATCTCAAAAAAGATATACTGGCATTAGAAAAAGGTTCAGAAAGGGCAACTAAAAATGATTAGGGTTGGAACGGGTCCCATATGAGGAGAGATTAAAGAGGCTAGGATTTTCAGCTTGGAGAAAAGAGGAGACTAAGTGGGATTATGATAAGAGGTATATAAATCATGAGTGAATGTGGAAAAGTGAATAAGGAAAAGTTATTTACTTGTTTACCATAATGGGGAAGAACTAGAGGGCCCCAAAATGAAATTAGTGGAAGCTTAGGTTTTAAAACAAATAAAAGGAAGTTCTCTTCACACAGCACACTGTCAAACCTGTGGAACTCCTTGCCTGAGGAGGTTGTAAAGGCTAGGGACTATAACAGGGTTTAAAGAGAACTGGAGATAAATTCATGGAGGTTAAGTCCATTATATGGCTATTAGCCAGGATGGGTAAGGAATGGTGTCCCTAGCCTCTGTTTGTCAGAGGGTGGAGATGGATGGAGGAGAGAGATCACTTGATCATAACCTGTTAGGTTCACTCCCTCTGGGGCACCTGGCATTGACCCATGTCCAGAGACAGGATCCTGGGCTGGATGACCTTTGGTCTGACCCAGTCTGGCCATTCTTATGTTCCACTGCTGTGAGGCAGTGCCCCAGCTGTGCTTCCCCCGAAGCTGTGCAGCTATGCCTGCTCCTTCCCCAGCCTAGGTGCCTTTTGCACCATCTAGCCCTTATCCCTCTGGGACAAAGTCTACAATTGACCATGACCTCACTTTCCTACCAATGCATAGGAAAGATAGGAGGTATGGTAAGAGGCCATGCCGGCTTAACCAGGAGATCTTCAGTGACCTGAAACTTGGGGAAAAAGTTGTACAAAAAGTGGAAACTAGCTCAAATTACAAAGGATGTGTATTTAAAAAAAAACAACAGCATGTAGGGACAAAATTAGAAAGGACACAGCACACAATAAGGTTAAACTAGCTAGGGATATAAAGGGCAAGAAAGCATTTTACAACTACACAAGAAGCAAGGGAAGACCAAGGACAGGGTAGACCTATTGCTCAATGAAGAAGGAAAGACAACAACAGAAAATGCAGCAATGGCCAAAGTGTTAAATGCCTTTTTTGTTTCAGTTTTCACCAAAAAAGTTGCAGTGTTTGGATGACTAACTTAGTCAACATCAGTGTAGACAGGGTAGGATATAAGGCTAAAGTCTACACTTATGACGGCAAAACTCATGTTGCTCAGTGGTGTGAAAAACCACCACCCTGAGCAACCCAAGTTCTGCCGGCATAAGTGCTCATGTGCACAGTGCTGTGTCAGCAGGAGAGCTTCTCCCAGTGACATGCTACCACCGCTCATTTAGGTGGTTTTATTAGGTCGACGGGAGAGCTCTCTCCCATCGACATAGACCGACTACATGAGCAATTTTACAGCAGTACAGCTGTGCTGCTGTAAGCTTGCTAGTGTAGACATGGCCTTAGAAAAGTTAAATGTCTTCAAGTCAGGAGGGTCTGATTAAATACATCCTAGAATACTTAAGATCTGAGCAATTAGCGATTATCTTTGAGAACTCATGAAGGACAAGAGAGATACCAGAGGCCTGGAAACAGGCAAATTTAGAACCTAGCTATAAAAAGGGAATAAGGACAACCCAGGGAATTATAAACTAGTCAGCTTAACTTCGGTACCTGGAAAGATAATGGGCCAAATCATCAATCTGCAAGCACCTAGAAGAAAATAAGGAGCAGTCAACATGGATTTGTCAAGAACAAATCATGTCAAACCAACCTAATGTTCTTCTTTGACAGAGTGAGAAGCCTTGTGGATAGGGAGGAAAGTAGATGCGATATATCGGACCTTCTCAAACAAACTAGAGAAATACAGCCTAGATGAACTTGCTAGAAGGTCGGTGCACAACTGGCTGGAAAACAGTACTCAGAGTAGTTATCAATGGTCCACAATCGAGCTGCAAGTGTATATTGAGTGGCATTCTGCAACCATCTGTCCTGGGTCCAGTTCTATTCAATACCTTCATAAATGACTTGGGTAATGGCATAGACAGTATGTGTTATCAAGTTTGTGGATGATACCAAGCTGGGAGAGGTTGCAAGTGCTTTGGAGGACAGGATTAGAATTCAAAATGATCTTGACAAACTGGAGGAATGGTCTGAATTAAACAGAATGAAAGTCAATATGGAGAAATGCAAAGTACAACATGTAGGAAGGAATAATCAACTGGAAAAATACAAAATGGAAAATGACTGCCTAGAAAGGAGCACTGTGGAAAGGGAGCTGGGGGTTATAGTGGATCACAGACTAAATGAGTCAATCTAATACTATTGCAAAAAAGTGATCATTCTGGGTGGTATTAGTAGGACTATTGTAAGCAAGACATAAGTAGTAATTCTTCTGCTCTACTCAGCACTGATAAGGCCTCACCTGGAGTACTGTGTCCAGTTCTGGGCACTACACTTCAGGAAAGATGGACAAACTGGAGAAAATCCAAAGGAGAGCAACAAAAATGATTCAAGGTCTAGAAAATATGACCTACATGGAAAAACTGAAAAAATTAGGTCTGTTTAGTCTGGAGAAGAGAAAACTGAGGGGAAACAAGATAAGTCTTCAAGTACATAAAAGGTTGTTATAAGAGGAGGGTGATAAATTGTTCTCCTTAACCACTGAGGACAGGAGAAGCAGCAATAGGCTTAAATTCCAGCAAGGGCAGTTTAGATTGGACATCTGGGAAAAAACTTCCAGTGCTTAACTACCCTGACAGTTAGGAACAAATTAACTAGGAAGGTTGTCCAACCTCTTCCTAAAAACCTCCAATGATGCACACCTATCAGGGATGGTCTTGAAAATACTTAGGACATGTCAACACTTACCAAGGATCGACCCTGCGGTGATCAATGCATCAGGGGTCAATTTAGTGGATCCAGTGAAGCCCTGCTAAATTGACCACAGATTGCTCTCCCATCGACTCTGGTACTCCACCAGAATGAGAAACACGAAGGCAAGTAAACGGAAGAGTGTCTCCCAGCAACCCAGTGCAGTGTAGACACCGTAGAAAGTCAACCTAAGCTACATTATTCACATAGCTTGAGTTGCTTAACTTAGGTCAATTTACCCCTTGGTTAGACAAGATCTTAGTCCTGCCTTGATGCAGGACTAGATGACCTATCGAGGTCTCCTCCAGTCCTACATCTATGATTCTCTGTCTAGCAACTTTGGTGCAGTCTTTTCCAGGTCCTCTGGTTCTGCAACAAGGCGCTTTTATCTCCCCCCAATGGTGGGGGTATCATAATATTATTAGGAGCCACTAATCCTATTTAACGAACATTATATATGTTAGATCTTAGAGAAATGTTTATTTGTGGCATTACTCTTTTGTGCGTACCACCAGAGAGTCTGTTCACAACCTCTTCTCTTACCAACTGAGATCATTGCTCAGGTGCAGTTCCTGCTTACAGGATAAAGCCACCAAAGCAAAACAGGATTACTACATGGTGTCAAAACATTAGTCATTCTCCTAGCCAAGTGCTCCCAGCACATCCTATACATGCACAAGGAGCTGAGAGTGAGAGGGTGTACTGCTGGAGGACTAAGGAATACAAGTGTTATTAGACACCAGGAGGAAGGTCCTGTGGTGAGGAGAAAGAAGGTGTTTGGAGGAGGCCATGGGGAAGTAGCCCAGGGAGTTGTAACAGTGACAAGAAACACTATAGATAGCTGCAATCCACAGGGTCCTGGGCTGGAACCGGAGTAGAGGGCAGGCCCGAGTTCCCCCCAAAACTCCCAACTCCTGATCAGACAAAGGAGGAGTTGATCCAGACTGTGGGGAAGATCACTGAGGTGAGAAACTCTGCCAATAAGTGCAGGACCCACCAAGGTAGAGGAGGAACTTTGTCACAACATATAAAATGATAGGGTCTAAATTAGCTGTTACCACGCAAGAAAGAGATCTTGGAGTCATTGTGGATAGTTCTCTGAAAACATCCACTCAATGTGCAGCAGCAGTAAAAAATGCTTTGCATGAGGTATTCATCAACTAATCCAAGTTAATGATCAAATCTCTGCACCTGGTTAAACTGGAGCCCATGTCAATGTCTACTGCTATTTGCTAGATGTGTCTGGGGAGATGATAGGTTGATGCAGCCAGGGCTGCCCAGAGGATTCAGGGGGTCTGGGGTCTTCAGAAGTTACTAAATAATCCAGTTTAGAAAAACCAACTCCAAGTAACTCAAGAGCCTGATGTTAATGACTGAACAGTGCTACAGACTATTTGCAAAATGGTCAAATCCTTTCACAGTGGCTGAGAAATCACATGCCTCTAACAACTTTGTTTGCTTCGCTGGCAAGATGGCTTTCAGAATAATTCACTGGATAATACCAGGAGTCCAAACAATGAGGTGAAACATAGTACCACAAAGCTCAATGCCCAAGTGTATTTACAGACCTGTCAGCAGCAGTACCCATTATGTACTCCCGTATTCTCAATCCTTTAAATCACAAAGTGCCCCACAGGTTGAGTTCTGGCTGATGCTTTCCCCCCAGAACAAGCCACTGGCCAAAGATGAAATTCTGCCTCAGCATGCCCACTCCCTGGGCCTGGAGATGCTGGAATCTTGGCACTCTTACCAGTGTGTTCCAGTCCCATGCCCCACCCCCCAGAAATGGGCTCCAGACACATTACATAGCTTATTTCTGCTTCTGGGAGAAACAGTCAGCCAAGGCGTGGGGCGGGGGGGAGGGGAGTTCACATCAAGATGTCTAATGCTGCAGCTGTGGTGTGTAATTTACAGCTCAGTAGACAACTCATGCTGGCTTAGGGTTCCAGGTATCCAGTTTTCAACTGATACCAGGTCAAAAAGGTTACCTTCTCCCCCTGGTAAAAATGAGCAAGGAAGGGAGGGAGGGAGTGAGCAAGCAACGAGGGGGGGGATGGAGCAAAGTGGGACAGGGCTCAGAGAAGGGCAGGGCAAGGCTTCGGTTTTGTTTCAGTCAGGAAGTTGGCTCTGTCAAGGTAGTGAGCTAAAAATAGCAATTTAGCCACAGAGCATGGACTAACAACCAAGCTCCTATCTCAAGGGCCAGACAGGACTGTACGGGGGCAGCTCTGCGCTATTTTTAGTGCATAGTTTGATCAAATTTAACACATTAGGCCCATGCTGCCAGTGTAGACATACCCTCTGATGTATGGCAGAACTGCGTCCATGGCATTTATACTGAGAGCGCAGAGTGTTCCTAAATATCATGTGGCATTTAACTTAATGGGCCAAGTTTCTGACATGGTTTAAGAGGATGGACTGTACTTACTTATAAGTGTAACCCTTCTGCCCTCTGATTTGGCGCAACAGGGCCAGGTTCAGTACCCAGGGTCCATTTTAATAACACCATGCTATCCGGCACGAGCCCCCACCAGTTGACCTGGACAATTACATACCACACCTCCTGGGCGCCCTAGGAGGCATACTTTCCTTCTCACAGCACGGAGTCTGAGTGTAGCAAAATCCTTTTAATAAAGGAAGAAGAATGCGCATCCCATGGAAATACCACAACAGGATTATAAACAAAACCCACCTCCAAGTAATTGGCAATTTCCTTTTCCCTTAGGTCTTAGTCCAGTTACCCAACTTCAACAACCAAAAGTCTCTGTCAGGGCCGCCCAGAATTCAAGAGTTTTATCTGCAGAGTTTCCCCCAGCCTGAAGTGGACATGGAGGATGGGGGAGGTCACACAGGATGTTAAGGGACCTTACATGGGCCAGGCCACTGCACTGCTCCACCTCTCCATGGAGTTCTGTGCAGTCTTCAACACAACCACTCCACCACACCAGCTGTGCCGCTCCTCCGCTGTCCATGCAACACTTCACATCCATCATGTTCTACGGGCTGCCCAACACACTGCAAACTGCTCCGCTCTGCTAAGCCATTAGCAATAGTCTTCAGGCTCCCCACAGGTTAAACACAGCACTCAGTGATTTCAGCTTTAGTAGCAGAGCCCAGTACCAGTGCACCATTGCCTAACATGTAATTCATCTCAGCAGTCTCTAGATTAGGCTCTAATGGAATCAAAATTAGCTCTACTCTTTAATATTGGAGAGCAGTAGATGTGCAATGCAGCACACACCCCAGTCCCCACCTCTTCCATCATGGGGTTTTGGAACCCATGTCCCATGTTTAGCAAGTAACACCTAACTGAGGTTGAGTCATCTCTGTCACAAAGCATTCCACAATCAGGGTGACAAACTTTTTTTTTCCTCCTGCCCCAATAACAAAGAAATTGGGGATCCCAGAGCTGTTAAAATAACCATCCCAGTCTGCTGTGGGCTTATGCTAAGTGGGGGGTGGATGCCAATGCAAATCTTTCCACACTTTGAAATTCCTGAAATTCTTTCCACACTCCCTACAATTCACCACCAGATGTCAGGGTAGTACTCATCCTGACTCTGCTTACATCAGGAGTCTGAATTAGGCAAATACAAGGCCTAAAAATCATGCGCCTATCTACAGGGATATCCCAGAGCAGATATCTGCTCCAGGAATGCTAAGCTATTAAGAGACAATTATCTTTCCTAAGCACTAGATCCAATTCAATACGAGCAGAGCTGGTAGTGTCACTGTTAAGGTTGCCTGACAAGACCCTGTTTTCACTTGCTTACAACTTTAATAAGCTTTAACCATTTGGGCTGAAATTCTCCATGCTGGGTGAGTGCTTCAGGCCAGCCAAAAGGGTTCAACCGTTTCCAATAATGAGGCTAGGGAAAATTCATTGTTTTGCCCATGCTAAAAAAAATGCTGGCAACCTTTTTTGAACAGCTACACTGTCTCCATTCTTTAGAGCAGGAACATGCAATTTGTCAGAGGGAAGCTTCTGTATCAGAGATGTGCCTTTTGCTGTCCCCACGAAAGTCTGCCAAAATTTGGCCCCTTTACAAGACTCTGAAAAATCTCAGTTAGCTCATGCTCAGCATATACCTCTTTCAATTTCAACAGCTACAGTTTCTGCTAATTCCATCCTCACTGAGCATGCTCCAGCCTTTCCCAGCTCCCAGTGCTGACCACACAGTGCAGGAGTTCTCAGACTGGGGATCAGTACCCCTCAGAGGGTCATGAGGCTATTATGGGAGGAGGCGGTCATGAGCTGTCAGCCCCCATCCCAAACCCCACTTTGCCTCCAGCATTTATAATGGTGTTAAATATATTAAAAATTGTTTTTAATTTGCGGGGGGGGTCACAGTCAGAGGCAAGCTATGTGAAAGGGGTCACCACCAGTACAAAAGTTTGAGAACCATTGACATGCACTATCCCCACAGAGCGACTGAGCATGCTCCAGACCCCTGTTCTCGGCTGCTACATGCCAGTATGGGGCTAGACGGCAAGGAGTCTCTCTCCTGTGCTCTTAGTGACACCTTGCTGGCACTCAGGCAGCATGATGGAGGAAACCATCTGATTAAATTGCAGAGAAGACAAAAGCTGGACAAGGAGAAGGTACAGATCAGGACAAAGTCTGGTGAGACAGACTGGAGCGGGTAGAGGGAAAATGGAACTGAGCAAGAAGGCTGGGAGCCATGAGGGAGAGGAGATGGACTGGAAGTCAGGGTGGTGGAAGACTTGCGAGGGTGACTGGGAGCCAGTTAGCTGGGGAGTTAGCACAGAGATCTGATGAGATGTTGAGGGGGAATAGGGAGACTGAGACAAGGAGACTGATCAGATGAGGATCTGGGAGGAGTGAATTGAGACTAGCTGGGCAAGGAGACTGGGTCTAGGGAACAGGAGATACTGGGAGTGGGATGGGAGATTGGCACTTGGACAGGAAGCCTGGCTGGGCAAGGAGACAGAGAATGGGATGAGAAGCCAGAGGAGCACAGACTGAAACCGGGTAAGCAAGGAGACTAGCACACAGATACTTAGGACCCTACCAAATTCACAATCCATTTTTCTCAATGTCACAGTCATAGGATTTTTAAAAGTACATTTCATGATTTCAGATATTTAAATCTGAAATTTCACAGTATTGTAACTGTAGGGGCCCTGACTCAGCTCTGAAGGCAGCATGCTGTCCAGAAGTAAGGGTGGCTTGGTATGGCATTGCCACCCTTACTTCTATGCTGCTGCTGGAGCGCTGCCTTCAAAGCTAGGCACCCAGCCAACAGCCCTGCTCTCCAACCATCCAGCTCTGAAGGCAGTGCAGAAGTAAGGGTGGCAATACTGTGACCCCCCTGCAACCTTTTGGGTCAGGACCCCCAGTTTGAGAAGCATTGGTCTTCGCCATGAGATCTGTTTAGTATAGCATAAAACCTCACAGAAGACCAGATTTCATGGTCCGTGACACATTTTTCATTGCTGTGAATTTGGTAGGGCCCTAGGGATAAGGGTCCAGGACTGGGGAACAGACAAGACTGGAGAAGGAGGGGTCACAAAAGCTTGGGAAGAAACAGGCAAGAGTCTGTATCCGCTAGAGCACACTTCCCTCCAGAGCCTAGACTGGAACCCGAGCTTCCTGAGTCTCACCATTTCTCTGTCAGCAAATCTCTGTGATACCCACTGACCAAGTTATCTCATCCCCCTGTAGTGCTGGTTCAAGAGAGGCTGGCACCTAAGACTTCTATCAGTTAATTCAAGTGGCAGGGGTCTTTTCAATAGATCTAAAGATTCCAACACTGCAGCTGACCCATGGGGGTGTCAGTATAATGCCACCTGACTGAATTTCTGTATTTCAGAATCCTCCACTCCACCTCCAAATCTTGGAAGTTTTTACCCAAAAACCTATGTTAAGAGATCACCACTAAGGTTGCAAAGTGACTCAAAAAAATAGGGTTTGCCAAAATGAAGGTTGTCTGTGCAACACTTCACAGTGCAGGTGTAATTTATAAATATTGTCTGTGGCTAAAATCAGCATGTGACCTCACCAGCGGACACACTGTTGGGACGGAGACGCCAACAAGATTTATAGGGACATTTCACACTGAATGAGAAATCCTGGGAGTTACTCCATATAGCTGTGGAATTGGCTGTAAACAATACAATAGCCATAAAACAGGCTTCATTTAATATTTCACAGTCCAGAAAATGTTTGGGATCGTCTTCAGCATGAGATTGAAGTAGGTCAGTGAGGCAGGACACTAAGGCAAAACCAGGCTGCATTCAATACAACAGGCTGGCTTCCATGGTGCAGTTGAGGATTAGTCTTTGTCGTATGGTGTCTACTTGCTAACCTATTATGATATCCACTATCTGTACTAAAATGCGTCTTGTCACTAAAGTGGGTCCGTTGTTTGCAATCTCTCAGGAAGAATAATTTTCACTAATGTTAGTAATTTCTATTTAATAATGGGATTAGAATTGCTCTTAGTAAGTGAATTTCCTAGTAATTTCTTGTAATTAGGTAGTAATTCACTTACTAAGGAAAAGTAATAGTAATTCAGTTACTTAGTGAAGTAACGTCCAATGTTTAAGTGGCAAGTACTAGATATTACTGCAGTGAAGAGCAGCAATTCTGAGCTGAGCATATTAAGTTTAAGTGGATAGGAAGGCCTCCTTTCGCTCTCCCCTCCCCCCAAGATAGAAAGGCACACAGAGGTGCAGAACTGGTCTATACAAGAGAGAGAAAGAGGTGGATTCAAGAGTCAGTGGCATAGACATGGTCATTGAAATCACGTGAATAAGTGAAGTCTCCCAGGGGATGGATGTCATCAGTAACTCCCAGCCTTTCATCTTGAGGCAGGGCTGCACAGGCTGGCAGAGACAATTAATCTAATTACTCATTGAGCCTAGTGGAGAGCATTTAGGCAAGCCAGAACAGAACAGCCTTTTTCGTTTTTGTTTAAAGTTTGTTTTTAATCCTGCTCAGAAGCCCAAAGCCCAAACCAGTAGCATGAATTTTCCAAATAGCCTTCCCCAGCCCTTGGAGCTGCAAGTAAGCACTGAAACCTTTCAGCTAAAGAGGGCCAGGTCTGACTTCTCTTCATGCTACCAAAAGGGAAAGCATGGGGGGTGGGGGGGGAAAGAGAAAGAGGAGAGAAAGAGACTCACCCACCCATCTTTACTATGGCATTTGCAGCTTGCCACCTACAATCTGCTAAGCCCTGTCACAGCTTCTGCTTGCTACTAGGGGCACCTCCTCCCTGAGACCCTGGGGTAACCTTTTTCCAGGTCCAGGGCCCCCCTTCTGCTGCTCCCCTCTCAGTATCTGGGCATTCATCCTTCCTGGTTTGGCTCTATGACCAGGTCACTCCCCCACTGGCTGGCAGGGGAATCCAGGCCCACCTTCTACTCTAGGTGCCAGCTCAGGGACACTAATCAGTAACCAAGATCTGTTCCCTCTGGGACCTTAGTGCCTTTCCCTGAGCCCTCTCTTTACCTTCAGGTTCTTCACCATCTCTGGGTTTGCCAGCCTCCAAGCCAGGGGTTCTCAACATTTCTGGTAGGCTCAGCATGCAGCCACCAACTCTTGGTGGTCTCAAATTCTCATAAAATACTTAATTAACTTTAGGAAAAGCAAATAAATATACACATATACATCATCCAAGTCATGGTAATTGATTTTTTGAGAAGTGAGGTTTTTTGCAGACTCAATAATAAAGATAAGGTACATTTGTATTTTGGTACATTGGCTCCTACTGGCTCCTCCCCTAGTCCTGCAACCCACCCATTGCCTCTGCTGCCACTCCTAGCATCCCAATCACTCTTCAGTTCCCACTGCCTCCTCCACTGCCCCAAGCTCCCTTCTCTAGCCTTACACACCAAGCTTACCCCCCTCTTTCTTGACCACTAGTGCTAGAGCCAGTACCAGCCCTGCAGTCCCACAACTGCAGCTAGGCATGGACACCCACCCATCTTCCCTTTCTCTCCTAGCAGCTTCTTTATAAACCCAACCCAGCTCCTTCCTCCTCAGCTGGGCTCCTGCCTTCACTCAGGGAAGTACTTAAGCCACCTGTTTTCCCTCAGCTGCGGCCTGTCTGGTTAATTGACTCATCTTAGCCTACATTAACCCTTTCAGGGCAAGTGTGTAGTGGACACCCCATTGCAAGCCCCTACTCCTAATAAGCCTCAAATGTTCTCTCTCCTACTTGAGCTGCCAGTGAGATCAGAATACTTAATTAGTGATATGGTCATCACCAAGGCAACATCACATGATGTCACAGCGTGGTATCATGACATCACAGCAGAATGAGAAGACGGGTGAGGAGAGCGAAAAGGGCAGCTTCAAACACAAGCAAGCTAAAGGAGTGGCCAAGGCCCAGAATCGATGCAGAATGCTTTGCTGCAGACAGGTGGCTGAGCTTTAGGCAGCTGCCCTGGCCACAGCGGGGCAGTTCCTTACCAAGCCCCACTCCTTCCCGAAGCAGCAGGCTTAACTACAACTTCACTCCCGTCCAAGCCAGGCCAGCGGGGATCGGAGTGGCAGGAAACAAAGGGGTTTCTGGCTGTGGGAGCAAGTACACTGCTGTGGTTTCACCCCTCTACTTCTCACACTGCACAATCCAGTTACTGAGACAAGGACACAAGAAATCCTCTGCCTCTCTGGCCCCATCTACTCATAACCAGTGAACCAGGGGTTAATCCATCCCCATCACACCAGCATGCTAGGCCTAGGCCTGGGAACTGGCTGATTGGCAAGGCCTGGCTGCATGGCCTGGGGCACAGGAATGGGCTGTGCCCCAGCTAGGGAATTCCATTTCCTTTCCTGCTTAGGTGAAATTACTTTTCCTGTTGCACACATGACCCCAGAGGCTATGATTTTGCTAACTCTGTATTGCCTCTGCTGAGTCATTCCTCTAGTCTACAGGGACCTAGGCCAAAATACATATTGTAAACATGGGGCCTTATGGAGTCTCACCCCAGCCACAGGCCAAATGTGTTAGAAACCAGTTTACCTGGAGCCATGTTTAAATGCCATGCCTTAACTCAGCTCCATGAGATATCCTGAGCTGGAAAAGCAGACAGGAGAGGTCTGCACAGTAATCTGCTAGCTTGAACTTAACCAGATGAGAACCAGCTCTGCCACATGGGAATGGAGGGGGGGCACTAGGAAAAGAAACGAATGGTTATTTTTAAAAAGCAACCTCTAAAATGATGGCAAAGTGACCAGGGGATAGCAGGGGAGGCTGGTAAATGGATTGCAGAGAGCACTGACTCCTTGCCAACAGGCATTCTCTCTGATTGGAAAGAAGAACAAGATTTCAGGCTCTGGTGACTTTAATCTCTGCTGTTGAATGGATAATGTGCACAAAGGTGTTACACACGCAAACTGCCCAGGGTGTTCATTTGGGAGGAGATTCCTTTAGCTTTAATGTAAAGTGTTCAGAAGCAGTGTACAAGGGACAAACACACAGCATATGCTGGGAGGCAGATATGCTGGAATGGCTGGACCTAACGTGAACCAACTTGTCTACAAAAGTGATGACTCTGTCTATAAATAGCATGTGAAAGCCGAACAGTGTAACGGTGCATTATCTCTGCTTGGGATGGGGAAATCAGAAAAGGTTGGAGCTTTATATCACGCTGGAGTCATGCCCAAAGGGCTATTGGCAATTGCACACAGTGCTAGCCAGGAGGCTGGCTGCTTTGTGCTATCCCACAGTATTGGGATTGCATGTTCCTCAGCCACATCACTGCACATCTCAGGTTACTTGTGCTTGTGGCTCTATCTGTACAACTCCTAGTGCTAGGTCAAGTGTGTGTGTGAAGGGAGGGCTTTGTCCAGGGATACAGATGAATTTCTTCTTTGTCTGCAAGTGGATGTTGTTTAACTCAGGCATATCTGGACTAGGTCCACCCATTTTAATTGAGCATGTATTGGTACTGTGGATATTGGCTATTTCAGCACATCCCAATCTCGTTAATAAACTAGGCCTTTTCCCTCTGTGGTCATGTTCCAGGGATAACTGGAAAACAAACATGACATTTTTAGGGAGGGCTCCTCTTTCCAATTCCCTTTATGCTACATTGGAAACTAAGCCCCATAATCCAATGCAGTGAGAGTCCTTGTTCAGGCAGACTTGGGAACTTCTCCAGGAAATTGTTTTCTCCAAGAGTTGAAAGTGGCCACTTTAATATTCATCTTCATTTGTGAGGGTGTTACTGTAAATTGCATTACCAGGGTGTCTGTGACTTCCTACTATGCCTGCAATCAACAGCCTCTGGCTCAGACCTTATACTGTACGGTGAGTTTTCTGTACTATATGAGAGAAATGAGTTGTTCTAATTACTGCTTCTAATTGGAAAGACAGCAAATTGCTAAGGGCCAGACTGCCACTGTCACTAAGCCTCAGTTTCCTCCAGGAGTGTTCCTACTAGCTTCCATGGGACTTGTCATGATTCAGGGTAACTACATCCATATTTCCCCCGGTGGTCTAGCGAAGGCACCTACTCTAGTCTCCCGGCTTCTCCACCATCAACTACCTTGGGCAGAGACACACATCTCTTATGCCTGACCCGTTTTTTCCAGGCTGCACAGTTCCATCCTACACTGTGAATTCCTCCAAAAACCAGGTGGCTACAAGGCCAGCATTTGTGCTTTGCTTTCTCTCTAGAGGCTATAAACAGCATAGTTGCCACAGTTATAACTTGTGCCACAGTCCTTTCTGAGCAAGCACATTCATCTTAAGGTAAAAGCATTATAAAGAAAAATATTAAAAACAAATAAAGAAGCTACAAACAGGCTAATAAGTTTACCAGAGATCACCCTTTCACTCCAACAAGGGCTCCAGCACTTGCAGATGAGAGTTAGTCAGAAAATGTTCATCAAGGTAGTTTTCTTTTGGAAAATGCCATTTTAATGAAACGGGTGTTTTGTGAAATTGAATGGATTTTGATGAAGCTTTCTTCTAGATTTCAGAAAAACGTCTGTGGGATGAGAATGGTAATAGGTTCAAACTCAGCTTGTTAGGGTAGAAGATCTGAGATTGCTGGAGTTATTTTTGTCTGTAGATTGCTATATACAGGTGCTATACTGTTAATCATTGCTTTGAGTGCACTATGTAATAGGAAAGTGCATTGAAGGAATCTGTGGTTGCTTGAACTGTGCAAACTGTTCTAGAACAGCACTTGTTTATAAAACTGCATGCATGGAGTTATAAGGAAGTATTTATAAGTACACAGAATATGCCAAAACAATGGGATTAAAAATGCTATTTGCAATTCCTGCATATTGGGAATGCCTGCTGCTTCTGTTCGCCATCAATAAATCCTCCATAAAATGAAAGTCTCGGTCCATTGCATTTGTTCAGTTTACTTCTGATTCCCCTCCCTGCACTACATGTCTGCCAAAAGGCAGACAATATTGATGGCAGAGGAGGACCTTCCCTATAGCTTGCCAACAACAGCCCAGGACCCTCACAGACCGTGTCAGGGGCGTGATGGGTGCAGGCCACTGGGAAGAGGAATATCCAACTGTCCAAGTGGGGACTGGGACAGAACCATGGAGAGAGATGGCCGTTTCTGCCCTTAAATGTTGCAGCCTCCATAAAGCCTTCTAATGTTCCCCCCACCACCCAAGAATAAGCAACATTAGGAACTTCCTGGGTCAGGACAGTATATTATGTCCTCTGTGGCTTCCCTGATCAACGGAAAAAGGGGTAAACAGTGAGGTGGCAAAATTTGCAGATGAAACAAAACTACTCGAGATAGTTAAGTCCAAAGTAGACTGCAAAGTGCTACAAAGAATCTCACAAAACTGGGTCACTGGGCAACAAAATGGCAGATGAAATTCAGTGTTGATAAATGCAAAGTAATCCTCACTGGAAAACATAACCCCAACTATACATCCAATATGATGGGGGCTAATTTAGCTACAACAAATCAGGAAAAAGATCTTGGAGTCGTCGTGGATAGTTCTCTGAAGATGTCCATGTAGTGTGCAGAGGCAGTCAAAAAAGCAAACAGAATGTTGGGAATCATTAAGAAAGGGATAGATAATAAGAGAGAAAATATCACATTGCCTCTATATAAACACATGGTACGCCCACATCTTGAATACTGTGTGCAAATGTGGTCACCCTATCTCAAATAAGATATATTGGAATTGGAAAAGGTTCAGAAAAGGGCAACAAAAATTATTAGAGATATAGAATGGCTGGCGTATGAGGAGAGATTAATAACACTGGGACTTTTCAACTTGGAAAAGAGACAACTAAGGAGGGGAGGGATATGACAGAGGTCTATAAAATTATGACCAGTGTGGAGAAAGTAAATAAGGAAGTGTTATTTACTCCTCATAACATGAGAACTAGGGGACACCAAATGAAATTAATAGGCAGCAGATTTAAAACAAACAAAAGGAAGTATTTCTTCACACAAAGCAGAAGTCAACCTTTAGAACTCTTTGCCAGAGGATGTTGTGAAGGCCAAGGCTATAACATGGTTAAAAAAAGAACTAGATAAATTCATGCAGGATAGGTCCATCAATGGCTATTAGCAGGATGGGCAGGGATGGTGTCCCTAGCCTCTATTTGCCTGAAGCTGGAAACGGGTGATAGAGGATGGATCACTTGATGATTACCTGTTCTGTTTATTCTTTCTGAACCATCTCGCATTGGCCACTGTCAGAAGACAGGATACTGGGCTAGATGGACCTTTGGTCTGACCTAGTATGGCCATTCTTACGTTCCCTCAATTTTTAACTCTTAAACTTGGGCCACCTATTTGAATATTGGTCAGTCCATTTACCAGCTACAGTCACATCACTAAGATCTTTGTCTGTTAACCATAATTTCAGGTCAGGGGGCAGAGTTTATAGAACTGTTCCATACCCATTAATGAATACGCTTCATTTACTGGGACAACCTCCCCAGCCAGTTCCCCATTTTCTTATACAATCCCTAATTTGAATTGAAACCTCAGCATAGGTCACATCCCCTTTCTTCTGAACTTTCCCTGTACGCTTGGGGGGTCAGTTTAAACTTTTGCAACAAAGCTTGCTTCCATAGTTCATAATCTTTAGAGTCTCCTTTGTCCATAAGGATAAAAAAGTCCAAGGCCTGTGTCCCTGCCAGTGGGGCCAGACACTGGACCATATCTACCTGCCCCACTTTGTTCTGTTTAAACCCCATTTCAAAAGCCTTTAAAAACACCTCTATGATATCCCCTTCCCTAAAGTGAGGAAATCATTCCCTACCCATCAGAGCAGGTACAGGGGGTCTGGCACCACCTACCAAACTGGTATTTTGTCTCTCTATATCAAACTGATGTTCACACGTCTTGTCTTTCTCTCTCATCATACTGACACTGGCATCCCTCATGTTCTCTTCTGTGCTGGTGCTGGAACTCCCAGTCTTCAAGCAGCTGGGTTTCCAGACAGTCTGTCCATCTCCAGCTGTATCTTCTCTTGGTCTACCTGTACCTCTGTCTCCTATCCCTGTTGCATTGATGCATGTGGTCTGGATGGAGCATGGATATTGCCTCTATCAGCCTCTTCCCTGCTTCTTTTCAGGAAGTTTGCTCCAAGATTTCCCCCACCTGCTGGGCCCTCTGCCAGTGGGCTGGAGGTTTCCTGTGAACCTGGACTGTCATTCCTGTGGTCATCTGAATATAGCAGGTCAACTAGTTGTGCCTTTGAACTCTCCTCAGTGTTGAAATGCCTTTTTCTGAATAGCTCAACTAGCTTTCTTCTCTTCCACAGTTCATAATTCATTTCCTCCTCTCTCTCTTTTTTTTCCCAAAAGACTGAGACTTTTCTTTGTGCTTTTCCCTTCAATGCTGCTTGCTTTCACTGCTGTTGGCACTTACACCAATTCACAGTCAGAGTTGCCCCACACATACACACACACTGCCATATATGTCACCTAAATTCCCTGTCATGGTCCACCAAAGGCACCTACTCTAGTCTTCTGGCTTCCAGCCATCAGCTCTCTTGGGTGGAGACCTGCATGTCACTCCCCTGTGACCAGAGATTTTAAGGGTACATTGTTCCTTCCCAACCCCAAATATGTGAAACGATAAAAGAGCCTACAGGAGTGCTAATAAGCTTACCAGAGATCACTGCAGTCCAACGAGGGCTCTGGTAGAAGTCTTGGGGCACTGGAAAAGTTCCAGAAGACTGGAAGAAAGTTACTGTTGTGCCAATATTTAAAAGGTTAAACAGCATGACCCAGGTAATTATAGGTCTATCAGTCTAACATTGATCCTGGGCAACATAATAGAGTGTCTGATACAGGACTCAATTAAAAAAGAACTAAAGAAGGGTAACATAATTAATGCCAATCAACATGAGTTTATGGAAAATATATAGCTTTTCTGATGAGATTACAAGTTTGGTCTATAAAGGTAATAATGTTGATATAATATTCTTTGCCTTCTGTGATGCATTTGACTTGGTACCACACAATATTTTGATTAAAAAAAACCTTAGATCGATATAAAATTTAACATGGCACACAGTAAATGGATTAAAAAGTGGCTAACTGATAGGTCTCAATGTAATTGTAAACAGGGAATCATCAGTGAACAGCTGTGTTTCTAGTCGGGTTCCACCAGGATTGGTTCTTGGCCCTATGCTTATTTAACCTTTTTATCAATGAGCTGGAAGAAAACAAAATCATCACTGATAAAGTTTGCAGATTTCACAATAAGTGGGAGAATGCTGATTCAGAGTGATCTGGATCGCCTAGTAAACTGGACACAAGCAAACAATATGCATTTTAATATGGGTGGGTAAATGTATACACCTGGGAACCAAGAATGTCGGCCATACTTACAGGGGCTCTATCCTCGGAAGCAGTGACTCCGAAAAAGCCTGGGGATTGTAGTGGATAATCAGCTGAACTTAAGCTCCCAAGGTGATGATGCAGCCAAAAGAGCTGTTGCAATCCTTGGATGCACAAACAAGAGACTCTTGAGTAGAAGCAGAGAGGTTATTTTACCTCAAAATTTGACACTGGTGCAAGCAGTGATGGACTCTGTGTCCAGTTTTGGTTCTCACAATTCAAGAAGGATGTTGATAAATTAGAGAGAATTCAGAGAAGACCCACAAGAATGATTAAAGGATTAGAAAACTTACCTATCATGATAGATGACCTCGCTGAATCTATTTAGCTTAAAAAAGAGAAGGTTAAGGGATGACTTGATAGAAGGCACTAAGTGCTCTTTCGAAGATGTAGCCCTTTAGATTATAAATCCAACCTTGCAATACTAAAGTTTTTACATGACAATAATGGGCTTCAGCCTAGATAGCTAATGAATGAGACATTTTACTCACTGCTTCTCTCAATATTGAGCAAACCCAACCAGGGCTAGTAGGACTCCAAGTGCATTTCTAGGAACAAAGCTGCCTTACCTGTTATACTAATTCGGACCCCAACAAAGACCAAGAGTCACCCTCCTGCTCCTAAGCCATAATATGCTGTGTGATCATGGAGCAGCAGTTGCAATAGTTCAGGTGAGTTCCCATTAGGAGCTCTATTTTGATTTTGAAGTCTGCAGGTAGAGGACTATCTGCTCATTTGATAGGTTTACATATTCAATTTGATGATACACGGACAAGGGTGAATGGTTGTGGTATGCCATAGCTGGACCTTTGGCCTCCACAGCAATTTGGGATCATGGCTCCTTTAAGCCAAGTCAAAAAAATAAAAGACTCTCCACACATTTTAATTGCAGCTAGAGTAAAATAAATCAGTGACAAGCCCCGGTCATGATGGAGGGACAGCTGAGCCAAATCTGAGTGAGTGGTGCTGCAAACCAGTGCTTTTTTGCTTTTCCTGTTGTCAGGGGCCTGTTGCAAGTGCACCAAGTGCAAACAAGCTGCACGCTGTAGGCTGTGTTGGCTTAAAAACCCACCTGGTTTGGAGAAGAAGTGAAGGCAGATATAAAAAATAATATATAAGAAATGGAAGGAAGGAGAAGCTGATAGTAATTAATATAAATCTGAAGCTAGGAGTTATAGAAAATTGTTATTGGAAGCAAGGCGACACAAGGAGAAATCTCTGGCCAGCAGAAGCAGTTTTTTAAAAATCTATTAGGAACAAAAAGAATCCTGACAATGGATTACTACATTGTCCATTACTACAGGGAAATGGTAGAACTGTCAATAATGCAGAAAAGGCTGAAATGTTGAATAAATAGTTCTGTATTTGGGGGGTAACAGATATAGTCTCATCATATGGTGACGATAACACTCTTTTCATTCCATTTATGTCTCTGGAGGATGTGAAACAGAACTACTGAAGTCAGACATTTTTAAATCAGTAGATCCAGATAACTTGCTTCCAAGAGTTTTAAAAGAGTTGGCTGAGGAGCTCACTTGATCAGTACTGCTGATTTTCAATATGACTTGGAGCACTGGGGAAGTTCCAGAAAACTGAAAGAAAGCTAATGTTCAGTCAATTTTTTAAAAGGATAAATGGATAATTATAGGCCTGTCAGTCTGATATTGATCCTGTGGAAGATAATGGAGTGGCTGATAAGAGATTATATTAATAAAGAATCAAAAGAGGGTAATTCAATTAATGAAAATCAATATGGGTTTCTGGAAAACAGACCCTGTCAAACTAACCTGATATCTTGTTTTATGAGATTACAAGTTTGGTTGATAAAGGTAATAGTGTTGATGTAATATCCTTAATGTTCTATAAGGCATCTGAGTTGGTAATACACAATATTTTGATTAAAAAACTAAAACAATATAAAATTCACATGGCATTCATTGAATGGATTAGAAGGTGGCTAACTGATAGCTCTCAAAATGTAACTGTAAATGGGGAATCATCATCCAACTGGTGTGTTTCCAGTGGGGTCCCACAGAGATCAGTTTTTGATGCTACACTATTTAACATTTTTGATCAATGATTTGGAAGAAAACATAACATGATCATTGGTAAAGTTTGCAGATGGCACAAAAATTGTGAAAGTGGTAAATAATGAAGAGTGCAGGTCACTGATTCAGAGCTATCTGGATCACTTGGTAAACCAGATGCAGACAAACAGTATGTGTTTTAACAGATAAATGTAAAGATATATGTCTAGAAACAAAGAATGTACTTACATGATGAGGGACTCTGTCCTGAGAAGCAGGGACTCTGAAAAAAGATTTAGGTTTTGTGGTGGATAATCAGCCGAACAGGAGCTTCCAGTGCGACACTGTGGCGAAAAGAGTTAATACGATTCTGGGATGCATAAATAGGGGAATCCTGAAAAGGAAAAGAGAGGTAATTTTACCTCTGTATTTGGCACTGGTGTGTCCAATTCTGGTGTCCACAATTTAAGCAGGATATTGATAAATTGGAGAGGGTTCAGAAAAGACCCAGCAGAATGATTATAGGATTAGAAAACGTGCCTTATAATGGTAGACTTAAAGAACTCAAATCTATTTAGTTTAACAGAGAGAAGGTTAAGGCATGACTTGATTACATCTGTAAGTACCAACAAGGGGAACACATATTTAATAATGGGCTCTTCAATCCAGCAGACACAGGTGTAACATGATCTAGTGGCTGGAAGCTGAAGCTAGACAAATTCAGACTGGAAATAAGGCATATGTTTTTCAAGGTGAGAGTCATTAACTCTCCATCACTGACAGTTTCTAAATCAAGATTGGCTTTTTTTTCTAAAAGAACTGCTCTAGGAATTATTGTGGGGCAGGTCTCTGGTCTGTGTTACACAGGAGGTCAGACTAGATGATCACAATGGTCTTTTCTGGCCTTAGAATGTATAATCTACGTGTCTGATAGAGGTCCCTAGCATTGGAGGAAAGCATGTACACAGTCTGTTGGCTTCTGTTGCCCATGCAGCATGTTGTCGGGTGACATTCTCCCCACCTCCCCTGCCCCAAGAGTGAGTCCCCTCTAGCAGCATCAAATCAGACCACCAAGCATTTCACCTACTTCATTCTGCACAACACTTCCCCACCTCATCTGGAACCTCCACCACCTTATCTCCACCCCTCTGCATGACCTGGCACCTCAGAAACCTCACCTGGCACCTGACTTCACAACCTGGCATCTCTGCCTCCTCACCTGGACCCTGACTACACCATCTGGTATCTGTGCCTCCTCCCTTGGAACCTTAGCTGTACAACCCAAAGTAATCCTGCTCCCAGCCCCGGAACACTGGCACAATCGGTCACATCCCCTGTACCATCCTCTTCTTCTGCTCTTTCCCTTATGAGACTGCCTTCAACCAGCTCCCTCCATCCTCCCTGTCTGCAGCCCTCCATGGATCCAGTAAGTACATCCCCGGCACAGCCACCTGGAGACAGCCCCCTTCAGCAATACCAGATTCTAGTCTGTCCCATTCCGAGCTCCATTTGAGCCCAGAAAGCCACCCAGTCCCAGTTCTGGCTACTGGGGGAGGGGCCCTGCCCCAGTAACAGAAGACTGTTTCCATCTCCTCGTTGACTGAAACAGGCTGTGGTGAGGAAGTAGCGTGGTTTAGAAGGGGGCTTGTGAACAGCCTTGTGGGACTATGGCCAGGGCTGGCTCCAGGGTTTTGCTGCCCCAAGCAGACATTAAAAAAAAAAAAAAAGCCCCAATCGCGATCTGCAGCACTTCGAGTGTACCGCCTCCGCTTCATTCTTCGGCGGCAATTCAGTGGCAGGTCCTTCGCTCTGAGAGGGAGTGAGGGACCCACCACCGAATTGCCACTGAAGAACCAAACGTGCCACCCCTTTCCATTGGCCATCCCAAGCACCTGCTTGCTGCACTGGTGCCTGGAGCCAGCCCTGCCTATAGCTCCAAAAGGCATGCCTGGGCAATGGCCTCCAAGGTGAGGTTTACTTGGCCATTTCAGCCCAAGATGTATGTGTTCTTCCCAGGGGGGAACCCACATCAGCAGGATCTCAGCATGCACTGCTAAGCACTGGCCTGCCCCATTGTCATCACTGCTCTGGACCCTGTCTATACCCCTTCCCTTCTCTGTGCTGTCCTATCTGTTCTCCTGGTCCTATCCCTTCTCCCTCCTTCATCACTCCCCTTCCCCTCTGACTCCTCTCATCTCTCCATGTACCTCCATTGTGTCCCCTCATCCTGTCAGGTATCACAAGCCTCAAACCCACAGGTCCCCAGGCAGTGCTCAAGCCCTGACTACCACACAGCAGCTCATCTGAGGAACCAGGGAAGGGTCTAGGAAAGGATTAGCCCACAGAGGGCTCTGCCCCCAAAGCTCCTGATTGGGAGAAACATCCAGCCCCCTGATTGGCTAAGGAATATTATTTAAACCAGGAAGTAACACCAGCAAGATGTCTGAGAGGATTTCTTGGCTGTCTGTCACTCTGGACCCCTCCTGCTTACCTGACTCCTGAGCCCTGCATTCCTTCCTGCCCCTGCGTCCTGTCTTCCCATCCCACACCCTGTCTCCTCCCCTACTCCAGAGCCCTGCTCCTCCACCTTACCTCAATGCTGTCTCTGACCTTCAGCTTGGTACCTGATGTGGCACCTAATGCTGTCTTTAGTTGTGACCCTCTGCTCTGACCATTTGGCCTGACTCCTGCTCCAACCACTAGGCATGACCACCCACGCCCTGGTCATTGCATCTACCTCAGACCCTATTAACCGCTCCAAGTGGGCCCATCTGAGGAGAGACGCAGCAGAGATCCCTGTACCAGGAAGGGCATCAGTACTGCATGAGCCAGTGACCCTCCTCCAGGCAGACAACTGAGCCCTGCACATGCAGAATGTGCAGCTGGCCAATGAGAATCAGGCCTTGTAGGATCAAGTTAACCAAATCTGTGCAGCAAATGCTGCACTCCAGGTTCTCCCAGCTTTACTGCTTCCTGAGCAGGGACCCACCATCCCTCTGCCCAAGCCCTTCGATGGGAACCACTCCAAATTCCAAAGTTTCATGAATCAGTGCCACCTCTTGCTCATACTTGACTGCAGGTGTATGCTTCTGACCATACCACAGTAGGCCTGGTAATCAGCCTACTCACAGGGAAAGTGTTGGACTGGGGCTCTCCCTTGTTGAAGCCAACTGTCCAATTTTGTCTAACTAGGATTCCTTTCACCGGTCAATATCGACCATCTATGTGAGTGACAAAAAGAAAGAAGGGGGCATCGCGACCGTGCCGCCCACAATCAGATTCCGCCCAACCAGCTGAGCTGACACACGTAGACCTAACCAGCCGGCAACTCACCCCTGATGAGAAAGAGTGCTGGCAACGCCTTAACTTGTGCTACTACTGCAGCAAGTTGGGCCATGTAATCTCCAATTGCCCTATGAGGAAATCGGTCCAAAGGAATCTGGGAAATGAGTCAGCCCAGGCTCAATGAAGGGGGTGGCCTGAGCATTCTAATACAGCATCCATTTAATATACCCCAGCTGAGGTCCTGACAGGGATGCATGCTGGCACCTATCAGCCAGCAATGTATCTGCAAGTCCCAGCCAAACTGTGAATGCCAACCACTCTCTCTGCAGCTGACCCTCCTTGAATCAGGTGCAGCAGACAATTTCATTGATGCAGCAGCTGCCCAGGCACTGTAGATTCCCCTGCAGCCCATGTCTGTCCTGGACCTGGTAGAAACAACTGATGGGTCCCTCTTATCATCAGGGCCAGTGGCCATAGAAACTGTTCCACTTGAAGTTATAATCCAGGGGCATCGAGAAACCCAACAGTTCAGTGCCATCTATTCCCCACACTTCCCTCTTAACCTGAGTATTTTGCGGCTGGCCCTCCACAACCCCTTTATCTGCTAGCACAACTTGGAAGTTGAATTCCCTTCCGAATTCTGCCAACAGCAGTGCTTGACCCCGGGAATTGGTCATGCAGTAGTCCCCAACAGTCTCACACTGGTGTAGCAGGCCCAGTAGCACTGCCCACAGATTCCAGTCTTTAGCTTCCATCCAAATACAGCGACTGCAAAGATGTATTTGAAAAAATAGAACTCTGACACCCTGCCCCCACACAGAGACTAAGACTGCCCAATCAAGGTAAAACCAGTGACAAACTTTCTAACCTCTGGTGTGGTACCTGACGCTGTCTTTGGTTTTGACCCTCCACTCCAACCATTGGGCATGACAATGGCTCCAACAAAATATGTCATTTTACCCCAAATATCAGTTTGCCTATTCCTTCTCCCCAGTCCTCCCCCAGAAACTTTTACCCTCTGCTCACACTGGACCACTTTTTATCTGTGGAAACCATATCCACCATTCCTTGCCTCCGGGCCCATCTCACCTCACAGAGACCATCCCCATTGCTCCAACACTAACTCCACATGAAGGCATGGTCTTGGCAGACGTGGGACCCTCAAGTCTCCATATGTCTCCCAAGCTGGCCTGGACCATCTCAGCATTCAGAACACATGGAGACAGCCACCACCAGGCTTGGGCTCTCCAGCCACTCCACCAACAAAACATGGAAGAAGGAGGTGTTGGGCGGTGATGTTTCAGGTTTTCTCAGATTGCCCCAGCTCTCACAGCACTACACCTTCGTAGCTCACCCTGCTGTATATTTGTGTAGCACTTTTTTAACATGCACACCATTTTTATACTGTTCTCTTTTCCCTCTTTTTAAAGCATAATTTAAAGCATTACTCTGAGCCTTATTTTAACCTGTAATCTCTGAGCGGAACATCTATGACTTTTTATCCAAGTGTGTCAACTATAACATTTTAGCTCTAACTGCACCATCATTTATTTTTTTAACTCGAAGCATGTGAATATTTGGCATTTTTAACTCACTGTGTTTTTAGTCTAGTATTGTTTTCAATCTGATTTATGTTTCTGTCTGTTGTTGTGACCCTGGTTTGTTGAATTTTATATCCCTTTTCTAATTCTGTTTCTCCTACACATACACATTTGTGTGCATGAAAGAAAAGGCTGGTTTGGCATGCATGCTGGAGCCTGTCTTTCCTTTTTGCTAAGATTCATTGGAAGTCTACAGTTACCAGCTGATGGGCTAGAACACCTCTTGCAGGGGTCACTCCCAGATCCTCCTTTCCTCTGCTGACAAGGGACAGCAGCCTTTGTGCATGTGCCTGTTGTGGATGCTGGTGTTGCCCCTACTTGGCAGCCTCGGCCTACTGCTGCTGCTGCTCTTCCTCCTCCTGCCCCAATTCTTGTGTGTGTGGCCCCTCAGGAACAGAAATGCCAGGCTGGAGTGCAATATTATGCAAAATGTAGCACTCCCATAGATATAATCCTTTCAGAGTCAGCAGACTAGTGCACCATCAGAGGGATGGAGACACCTCCAGTACATCTTTGAGATGCTGAAGGCTCTTGCTATCACTTCCCGAGTGGTAGCAACAGCACAATTGTATCACTCCTTTGCCTGGGCTGAGGGGTTCACAGTGGGCTGTAGGAGATATAGCCAGAGGGGATATCCTTTGTCACCTGTGAGGATGATATGTGCAACAGTGGTTCTGCACCCACCCATGTGGTAGCAATGGCCATGGTGGGTCCTGAGTGGGGAGTGGTGGCTTGGGTGGGGTGTGCCTTGGAAGGGGCAATGGGGGAACATAAGGGGTGTGGGGATGGGTGGGAGGAAGGGAGTAGGGGAACTTAGGCACAGACCCTCCAAGATATGTAAAAGTCTCACATCCACTGAACCCAAATTAAAGTTAGGAGCCAGCACGGATCCCGTTTGCTCTCAGCCCCACCAGCCTTTTCACTTGGCCTCTTCTTTTGCCTGAAGTTCATGGCTCTGAAGGAGACTTTCTCTCTGGAAAGTTGGTTTTCATTAAACTCTTCCCTGCTTCCTGCACATCTGGGTCTCTCGCATGCACACGTATGTTTTGGTTCATCAGAAAATACATGTTTGGAGTCTCTGTTTGTGTAGCTGCTTCTGAAGCTTTTTCTTTGCTGCCTTCCCTGTTTTACTAAACCATCTTCTTTTAGGGACAGATCCTTGGCACAGCACACACTGCACCTGCCACAGCATTCTCCTCCACTGGGGCTCAGCTGCGCAGGGCAAAAGCCTAATTATTCTTCTGTCTCATACAGAAAGTTCTCCCTCCCCATCAGGAACAAAGACCAGGTAGAAGGTGAACAAGCCTCTTTGCTTCCTTTGTACTTGCAATGGGCTCAGCAGTGAACAGGTGCTAACTGATACCCTTGTGACTCTTGGCTTTGTCTTCTTTAGCAGTGAGTGCTTAATGAGTTCTGGGTATAAAGGTGCCTAATGGTTTCAACAAAGGAACATCTGGACACAATGATCAATAGAGAAAAAGAAGGGGGAGTTTAATTCTATCCCTCCCCCTACCAAATCCCTTCTTGGCAGGCGAGTTAACACGCAGTTGCCCAGGAAATGTCTGGCATACGTGTAACTGTAATTTGCCAGTAAACAGTCAGAAAGGAAGAACGTTCAGAGCATGGGCTCGGGGAGCCCTGGGTTTAAACACCCCATGTTACCCTGAGCAAGTCACTTAGGCCCAGATCCTCAAAGGTATTTCTGTGGGAGTCAGGCGAGTGTGTGGATCTGGTCTTAGTCTCTCTGTGCCTGAGTTCCCCATCTGTACAGCGGGACAATTAAACTGTCGCGCTTCACTGGGTGTACAAGGAAAAAATACACAAAGTGTGTGAGGTGCTTAGATACTATGTGACAGAGGCAAGATAAGTTCCTCGGACAGAGGGACTAGCCTTCCTTGGCTACCAGAGGGAACTGTATATTATGACCTGCACGCTGTGCCCAGTGTTCAGCACCACAGAAGGAAGCTCCTCCGTGAGGTCTGTGAATCCCTGACCTTTCCCTCTTGAATGAGCCTGTCGTTTCTTCTTAGATGGACGTTTCTCAAATTTGGCCACCGTGGCCGCATGCAGCCACAACAGCTTCCTGAGCGGTGATGGGGTGGATAGGGGAGAGAGAGGCAAAGCACCGGCCCTCCCTCCCTGATCCTCTTGGATGCTCCGCCCTGCACGGCCCCTGGAGACAGGTGGGGCACAACGCTGCAGGAGCATGGTGTGTTTGCTGCAGGGGTGGGGCGTGATGAGACTCGGGCTTCAGCCCTGGGGTGGTTGGGAGGCAGGCTCCAGCGGTGGGACTTAGGGACCCTGACTGTGCAGACCAGGGTTCCAGCCATGGGGCTTCAGGTGCCAATACCCTGCTCCAGCTGCTGGTTTGGGGCACTGACCCCCAGCTCTGGCCACACAGCCCTGGCCTTTAGCCATAGAGCTTCAGTTCAGGCTCCAACCCCTGGCCACGCAGCAGCAGGCTCCAATCCCCATCTGTGGCCACGTGGCACAGGCCACACAGCACCGGCCCCCGACCCCGGTGGCAGCTGCTGACCTTGGGCCCTGGCAGCAGCCGTTGGCCCTGGGCCCTGACCCCCAGCTGCATGCTCCAACCCCCAGTCCTGGCCGCTTGCTCTGGGCAGCGATCCCTGGCCCCAGGTCCATGGCAGCAGGTGCCACTCCCAGTCCCCGGGTGGGCAGCAGCAAGCGCTGAACCCTGGCCCTTGGTGGGTTGCAGCAGGCACCGATCCCTGGCCCTTGGTGGGCGCCAATCCCCAGGTGCGTGGCAGCATGTGCTGTCTTTGGCTCCATGGCAGCAGGCACTGATCCTCGGATCTGGTCACAAGGGCCCAGGCTCCAGCACCCAGCTCTGGGCTCTGGCTGCATGACAGTGAGCAGTGGCCCTGAGCTCCAACTCCCTGCCACAGCTATGCAGCTCCTGCTCTGGGCGCAGGCAGTGCTCCCTTCCCCAACCATGCAGCTCCTGTCCCCAGCTCCGGGCTCTGGATGTGGGCACTGACCCCCAGCTTCACTGCAGCGAGCGCCAACTCCCTGCTCCAGCCGCGCAGCTGCGGGGCTCACCATCCACCCTCTTCTCCCTTGGCCCAGCATCCATGCCCTCCTCCCCATTGCCCCTGGACTCCACTGCCTTCCTGGCTCCGCATCCACCCCTCCATTGCCCCAGATCCTCATTTCTTCCCTCAGCCCACATCCAGGCCACTATGTCCCCCACTGCCTCCGCCTCCAACACCCCCCTACTCCCTCATCCAGGGCTTAATTTTTCCTGGGACTTACTGGGAAAAGTGATATTAACAAACATGCAAGTATCACTTTTCACAGCCTTCCAGATAGCTACTAAGTGTCCTGTGAAAAGCAACTGATATTAACAAACATACAAATATCATTTTTCGAAGTAATATTTTTGACTGAGTATGAAAAAAACCCTACATAAATTACAATGATGTGCCTGTGTATATGTGCTATTTCTTTGTTTTTTTCTAAAGTTTATCAAGTGTTTTAGGATAAAGTATCAGTGTGGCTACCAGCTAGAATTGGTAGCCGCACTCTGAGGCCACCAAAAAATGTGTTGCGAGAACCCCTGCCTTAGACTATGGGTCAGGACAGTTTCAGACTTCCCTAAAGTGCTTGCTCTGCGCCAGCCGCTGCACCACAGAGCACTGATGTGGAAGGGGTAGGCAGGGCTGACATACCTGGGCTGGGACTGGCCAGGAACCTCTGCACACAGAACCATAGACAAAGGGCCAGAAAGGACACTCAGTGAACCCCTGCATGTTCCAGGCTGCCTTACACCTGCTAATCTGACCCTAAAATGCCACAGGAATGGGGCTTCAGCCACCTCCCTTTCTGGGCAGAGCATTTTCATAGTGTCTAGTAAAAATGTTCCCTTCGTGCCATGTTACCCTGTGAACAGAACAGGGCCTGAACTCCTCAGTCCCTTTCCCTGTGTGCTCAGCTTTCTGGCATTGCCTGCCAGAGCTGCTGGAGGACTCACCCACAGATGAGGCACTCTTTTGAGCAGCAGTTGGCCATTAGGGGATGTGTGCGCCACATTCATGCCAACAGTCTCTAGGCCAGGGGTATAAAATCTCTGCTCCTGTAACCACCCCTTGGTTTTCCGGTGCTGCCAGCAGAAGCTGTCACTGAACTGAGCTTCCCTTGCCAACCAGGCTAGATAAGCTGACCTCCTTGGATGAGTGTCTAATAGCTGTGATGGTAGGGCCGGGGCTAGTCTGGAAAGGTTCTGTGTAACTATGTGGGATCAGGGATGACACCTGTGCCTGGCACTAGGGTGACCAGATGTCCCAATTTTATAGGGACAGTCCTGATTTTTGGGTCTTTTTCTTATATGGGGTCCTATTACCCCCCCACCCCCTGTCCCAATTTTTCACATTTGCTGTCTGGTCACCCTACCTGGCACAAACCCCCCTACCCCAGCCCCACCCACTCACTGATGACCAATCCAACAAGTTGATGGTTTGTTAACTGCTTTCCAAACTCTCTCTCCCATGTGGGGTTTCCTGGACATTCCCCTGCCTGTTGATCCTGAAGCCCATCTTCCCTTTTTGGCAGCAGTTGGTGGCCTAATAACCTATTCTTGGGAGGAATTCTGCACGTCTGCACAAGCACAGAATTTATGTCCCTGCAGATTTCTTTGCTTCCCTGCAGAAAAATGACTTTCTGATAGGGAAGCAAAGGGAAGCTGCCAGAGCAGCCACGCACCACTCCCTAGCAGCACAGGTACATTGTATTAGGCACCCAGAGCAGCTGGCAGAGACGTAAATCACCAGGGACTGGGGACACCACAGCCAGTGGCTCCTACCTGGAGCTGGGATCAGCTGCTAGTCCTGGCTGGACTGTAGGCAGCAGAGGACAGGATTTCCTCTTCTTCAACAAGGAGTGACTGGGGCTGTGTCAGACCCACCCCCAGAAACCTCCCCCAGCTACAGGAAGCTCAGCATCCTCCTCCCATCGCTCCTCAGCTGCGGGGGGGAGGGGTCACTATATGGGGAGCTGCTCCCCCATCTATGCAACCCCCAGGCATCTGGACCTCCCACACCCAGACACCCCTGCCGAGCCTCACCTCATACACCCACAACCCCCTTAGTCCTCCATACTCGAACCCGACCCCACTGAACCTCAACCCCTGCATCTGGAGCCCAACCCCTGCACCCAGACCAACCCCCACTAAACTCCCTGCACTCAAATCCCCATCCTGGTGAGCCTGAGTCCCCACATCCAGACCCCCACACTACTGATCCCCAACTAGCTGCACCCAGATTCCCACCCCTCCAAGCTCCACTTCCTTGCACCCAGACCCCTCTGCTGAGCCCCAATCACCTTCACCTGGAAGCACCTGGAAGTCCCATTGCCCCTGCACCAGGAACCTCCCCATCCCCAATAAGCCTTGTGTATCTGGATCCCCCCACACACACACCTAGACCCACCCACTGAATTGCCTGAATCCCACACAGAATCCTCTCACCCCCCACCTGGATCTCTCCACAATTGGATCCTGCCTGGTTGAGCCTGCCTGTCCCACACTTGGTGCACCTGGGACAGAAAGGCAGGGCCCCAGGGGGTTTCTGGGGCAGGCCCAGGCCTTGTGCTGTTTCAGGGTCAGGTGCAACCTCACCACTGAGTCCATGTCCAAGGGGTTGGGGGTCTGCAGGATGATCTCCCACATCCCACCTTCCTGGAGCCAGTGGCCCGTGCTCCCCACTGCCTCTGCATTTATTTATTGACAAATAAAACTTGCAGAATTTTAAAACGTTGTGCACAGAATTTCATTTTTTGTCACAGAATACTTGTAAGGACAATAACCAGAAACCCTTGGGGTTATTGAACCTATTCTGCTTTTACTCCAGGAAGCAGCTGAAAAGGCTGCATCCTGCTACTGCTGCAAAGGCAGAGGGGCACATTGGAGGAGAGGCAGTTGGAACTCCCACTCTTCTCCTCTCTTCCCCCCGCTCAAGGATCCATTGACCAGTGTGATCTGCCCCCTTCCCTGTGTTGGCACACAGGGTTGCTCAATCCAGGTTTCAGGCATCTGCAGACATCTTCATCACCTCTGAAAATCAAGCAGAAGGTGCCTTAAGCTGGGCACCCAAATCCCTAAGGGCTTCTGAACATTTGTCTGTTTGAAGCCGGAGAACGTGGTTGTAAGACCACAGATTGGCTTGGGCTTGGCAGCAGCTCCTCAATCTATTTTTAGGTGATCTTTTTAAGATGGCTAGATGGTAAACTGCTAAGGATTGTAAAGCATATAGACCCAGATCTACAACATGAGTAGCCATAACAACCGTCAGCAGTGTGGCACCTAACTTGTAGGGTACCTGGAAAAATCACTGGAATAACAATAGGATCCAAAAAGTTAGGTGCCCAGGCTCCCTATATTATGAATGGGAAGAGATAAATGCCTTAGAATGGGATTCAGAAAAGCCAGCCCTCTAGGTGGGGAGCTGCCTAAACTTGCCAATGGCAGTTCCTAATGAGAGGCATTGTCCTCAGTGCCTCCCCTCTCACAGGGTTAGGCACCTAAGCCCGGGCTGCAGGGAAGCACCAATCTCTGCATGTGATCCACAGCCAGGGACCTGCCTCCTGGAGTCAGGTGGCTTAGGCACCCTAGGGTATATCTACTGTAATGTAAGCCCAGAGTTAGCGGAACTTGAGTCAGCAGACCCTTGGTTTGAGAACCCAGGGCTTGAGGATCTACACTGATTGCTGACTCTAGGATGAGAATTTTTGAACCTGGACCCCAACCCAATGTCCACACTGCTCCAGTGTCCACAGCGCAGTATGCAGGGCTGACTCCAACCACCCAAATCGCAGATTTCTTAGCACCCTCCCCAAATCTGGTCGCTGTAGGTGATGCAGTGTGGGAAAACTTGACTACCCTCTTCCATGCATCACAGAGTGTTTGTGTACCCTGCCAGCACATCCTGCTGAGCTGTCCTTTTGGTCTGCATACGCCCAGCAACCAGGACCAGCAACATGCAGCAGTCGCCATTTGGCGAACTTCTCTCACTTGCACTTTACTCTGGGCAGAGCTCTCATGAGATGCTAGAGGACATTCCGGAGCATTTTCTGACCCAGGTGGTAGGCGTAAAAGATATTCCTGAAGTAATTTCTGGCTTTGAGAGAATGGGATTTCCAAGCTGTGCAAAGGTCACCATAGTTTGCCCTCCTCAAGGAGCATGAGTCCATAAGCTGCAAAGGGTTTTACTCCATTGTTCTGCAGGCCCTTGCGAACCACAAAGGCCAATGTATGGACATCAACATGGACTGCACTGAAAAAGTTCATGATAACAGGATTTCCCACCTATCAGGAGTCTACATTCAAGGACAGGCTGGGACATACTTCTACTAATACAATGGGTTGAGGACTCACTACCTGGTGCCTCCAGGAATTAGCTCTGCCCAGTGGAGCACCCCCTCCTCATGGACCTTCCCCTCTCAAAGGCGTGGGACAGACAGCTTGCTCCCTTCCTGGGCAGCCTTCTTATAGGGCTGAGCCTGGCCCTGATTGGCTGTCTCCAAACTGGGCCCTTATTGGCTCACAATAAGCCCTTCTTTAATTGACTTCCTGTCTGCACAGGTGCCCTACTCTGCCGCAGCTCACACTCTCCAGTAGTGGGGAAGCCACCCCACTACAACAGCCCAGAATGATGTTTGCTTTTTTTGCAACAGCACCACACTGTTGACTCAGATTTAGCTTTGATCCATTATGACACCCAGATCCCTTTCTGCAGTACTCTTTCCTAGGCAGTCAGTTCCCATTTTGTATGTGTGCAACAGATTGTTCCTTCCTAAGTGATGTACTTTGCATTTGTCCTTATTGAATTTCATCCTATTTACTTCAGACCATTTCTCCAGTTTGTCCAGATCATTTTGAATTTTAATCCTACCCTCCAAAGCACTTGCAACCCCTCCCAGCTTGGCATCATCCGCACGCTTTATAAATGTACTCTGTATGCCAGGGGTTCTCAACCTTTTTCTTTCTGAGGCCCCCCGTTCATATGCTATAAAAATTCCGCAGCCCACCTGTGCCACAATAACTGTTTTTCTGCTTATAAAAGCCATGGCTGGCATTAGGGGGTAGCAAGCAGGGCAATTGTCCAGGATCTCATTCCACGGGGGCCCCCACAGAACTAAGTTGTTCAGGCTTCAGCCCCTGATGGCTTCAAATTTCTGCCCTGGGCCCCAGTGAGTCTAATGCCAGCCCTGCTCAGCAGACCCCCTGAAACCAACTCACAGCCCACAGGGGCCTCAGACCCCTGGTTGAAAACTACTGCTCTATGCCATTATCAAAATCACTGATGAAGATATTGAACAGAAGGAGTGATCTCTGTGGGACCCCACTCGTTATGCCCTTCCAGCATGACTGTGAATCACTGATAACTATTCTCTAGGAATAGTTTTCCAACCACTTATGCACCCACCTTATAGTAGCTCCATCTAAGATATATTTCTCTAGTTTGTTTATGAGAAGGTCATATGAGAATATATCAAAAGCCTTACTAAAGTCAAAATATACCACATCTATTGCTTCCCCTACATCCACAAGACTTGTTACCCTGTCAAAGACTGTGCTTGTACAATGCTTACAGTACATTGGGTAAGGAGGAGTGGGGTTGATTTTCATGCATTGTACTTATGAACGACATGACCACTTATGAAATGGGAGTGAGAGGTGGGTGAAACCAGATTTGCAGTATGGACTGATGTAGATATCTGTACTGAGAAATAAATAGTGTTTGCATACAACTTCCAAGTTGCCCATTATCATGCATTTACCTTTATTATTTGAAATACACATGATATGATGTGACTTAGGTATGGTAAAATAAAAATCTTTATTTTTGAACATTTGTTAGAAAAGCACAATATCAAACCATTGTCAGGCAAGCCAACTGCCATTAGACCACCAAAACACCAGTACACCAAAACCTTTAATAAAATCATGAACAAAGTGCATGAACAAGTGCAAACACAGTCAAACAATTTCCTAAGCTAGAAAACCCCTTCTGTGGCATGTCCCCTGCCCACTGTTCTCCTTTCCTTCCTAATGCATTTCCTGCTCACTTGGTGCCAGGTCAGGGAGGTGGAGGCATCTGCAGGGGAGGGGTTCAGCGTGGGGACCTTCATGGGGTACATTTAGGGATAGGTCCTGATTGCATGGGCCACCCAGCCATGGAATTGTCCAAACTGTTCCTGGTCTGCAGCACATTGTACCATGGAAGGGGGTCAGGCTGTAGGGTAGCTGCAGCAGGATCCTGCAGTCTTGCAGCCATTAGCAAAAGCAGCCACTCACACAGTTCTGTCTGCTGTGCTCTATCTTCTTCCCTTAACTGCTGTTCCTCCATCAGCCCCCCAACCTTTCGTGTCTAAAGAAAAGATTCTGTACTCCCTGGACTATCATAGCAGCTGGAGGCTGCCTCCCTCTCATTTTATCTCGCTAAAAAGTTAGTGTTTCTTAGTCCTGCATTCTTTATTACTTCATCACACAAATGGAGGGACACTGCTATGGTAGCCCAGGAAGGGTGTGGGAGGAGGGAAGCAACGGGTGGGGTTGTTGCAGGCCCCCCCCCCCCCCCCGAAATGGCAAATGCAGCTCATCATTTCCTTGCGCGGATCTCTGGGGCTCTGAACTCGTAGGCCAGCTGGTGCTCTCTGGGACTCTTAGTAGATTTGCCCCATAATTCTAGGCAGGACCCCTGACTCTATTTTAGACAAAACATTAAAGAAGGGAATGACCCAGGGAGTCCATTCTCATTTTTGTCCGTGCCGCTCTACCGCCGATCCTCAGCGAGGCAGCCAGGAGCAACCCAGGACAGCAGCAGACGGTTACAAATGATTGATAACCGTATCTGCCTACTTTCTAATTGCAAACAGGTTACATAAATGGAGTGAGAACCGTCATCTCATCAATCATTACAATGGCAGACATGCAATAGGATGAAACGCATCTCTGCTACATTGCCAAAGTGCAAATGGATGCTGCAATGTAGCACTGCAGTGACCGCGTCTGTCAGCAGGCATCCAGTACAGATTGGGTGACAGTGACAAAGCAAACAGCGCATCCTGCGCCATGCTAAATGGTCGTCTGCCAGGGCATCGAGGGGGAATAAGGGCGAGAATGGAAATGAGTTTCTGCATTGCTTTCATGGAGGAAGATTGAGTGACAACATTTACTTCACGCAATCACCGCGACAGTTTTGCAATCCATCATGCATTGGGATTCAAACCCAGAATTCCCAGTGGCAGGGAGATGCGGGAACATGGGATGCTACGGGTATAGCTACCCACAGTGCAAACACTCCAGAAATTGACAACTGGCCTCGTATCAGGACGCACACCACGCGAATTAATGTGCTTAGTGTGGTTGCATGCAATCGACTTTACACAATCTGTTTTACAAAACCGGTTTATGTAAAATCGGAATAATCCCATAGTGTAGACATACCCTGAGACTCTAAAGCTCTGCCTACCTGCCTACCTGGCCCAGCACATGGAACTGGGAGCATTTCTGAGAATGCCACCATAGAGGTCCTGGATTTCAGTCTCTTCCCTAGCAGCCTAAATTTGGCTTCCAGGACATCTCTCCCACCCTTCCCCATGTCATTGGTACCTACATGTGCCACAACCATCGGCTCCTCCCCAGCACTACACGTAAGTCTGTCTAGATGCCTCAAGAGATCCGCAACCTTCGCACCAGGCAGGCAAGTCACCATATGGTTCTCCCAGTCATCACAAACCCATCTATCTACGTCTCTAATGATCGAATCTCCCATTACTAACACCTGCCTTTTCCTAGCAACTGGAGTTCTCTCCCCCAGAGAGGTAACCTCAGTGCGAGAGGCAACCCCAGCACCATCTGGGAGGAGGGTCCCAACTTTGGGAAGGTTTCCCTCTACTCCCATTGACTACTCAGCTTCCCTGGGCCTTTCTTCCTCCTCAACAGCACAGGGGCTGTCTGACTGGAGGTGGGACAATTCTACAGTCTCCCGGAAAGCCTCATCAACATACCTCTCTGCCTCTCTTAGTTCCTCCAGTTCCGCCACCCTGGCCTCCAATGTCTGTACATGGTCTCTAAGGGCCAGGAGCTCCTTGCACAGACTGCACACATACGCCACCCGCCCACAGGGCAGGTAATCAGACATGTTGCACTCAGTGCAATAAACTGGATAGTCCCTACTCTGCAGCTGGGCTTCTGCCTGCACTGTCTCCTAGTTAATGGAAGGGTTGTTTAAAGCACGAAGTTTTGAATGTAGTTTGGTTTATAGGTTTTAAGGGGACTGAAGGGGCACAGATGGAACCGACAAGGGACCCCTGCTCCCTTCCCACTCCCCTTCCAAACTCCCTTGCAAAACTCTCTGTTAGCAGCCCCTGGTCGCTTGTGCGTGGCTTTATAAAGCCCTGGCCCGTGTGAATGCCCTGCCCACTGATTAAAGCTCAGCCAATTACGAGAGGCTTCTAGCTTTCAAACCTTCCTTTGAAGCTCACAGCCTCCAACTGCCAGCCACAGCACACGGTCCTTCAAACAAACAACCAAACAAACAGACTGACAAACACAAGCTCAGCACACAGCAAGTAACCCCCAAACACAAACAAACGCACACTACAGACAGTCACTTACCCCACAGATGCCGTATTTGCTCCTCCTTCACCTGGAGAACTCCCTTGTGAAACTCCCTGTTAGCAGCCCCTGGAATCAGCATGAAGACACACTAGCATCCACATGAATTGGTGCCTTCCCACAACTTCCAATACAGACTGCCTGCAAACACAACGAACTCGACACGCATCCCCCTGCCACCTCCTGACACATTTCAGGGCTGCATTAAACCCCACGCCTATTTGGACACATGATTTTGTCTCCCATGGACCACATGGATTACACTGAACTGAAATGGACTATGGTTGTATATGGACTACATTTCATCCTCCCATCACCACCATTCACTGGTTTGCAAGCAGCTTGTTACACCATTGGCAATGTAAGGTTCTTGTTTTTAACAACCCAGCATGTCCTAGCAAAAATTTGCATTTTTTTAGTAAAACTTCACTTTTAGATGCTTGTGTCACTGTTTGCGCTTCCCAGTTTCTATTTGGAACTCCATGTTGTGGAGAGGCAGGGGGACATCAAGGTACTGGCATGCAATCCGCTATTAGTGGATAACTGCTGCTATCCAGGGTTCGTAATAACTTTTGCATTGGTTCGTAAAATGGAAATCCTTCTCATAGCTACATTAATAAATGCAAAAATGGAGCCAGAAACTTACCTGGCTCTGGAGCAACTTATGACTCTTCCATTTCTGCTGCCATTTCCGTGGTGGGCTGCTCCTCAGGGAGGCCATCAGAAAGTTTCTTCAAGTACAGTCTCGGGATGTGCTGCAGCTGCTCCTGCAGCAAAGCCTCTTTGGGGACTGGTTTCATCACCAGTGTCACTTGAGTGGCTTCATCCAGTGCCTGCTACTGACTCCATTTACCAGTCTGCTGAATTTCCAATGCTGCCATCTTCTTCGCTATTTGCTGGCAGGCATAGTCATTCCTGGTACTCTAATCTGGCTGTGCTCCTGCAACCAGGAAGCAGAGCGCTTGGCGAAGGACTTTTTTGATGGGTGGCCATTGTAAACACAGGAAAAGGTTCATTGTGTGCAGCTCAGCGGTCAGAATAAAATGGAAGGATACTTGAACAGAGCAGGTTGCCTACATTTCCTGGGAGTTAATTGGCTGCTCATGGGATAGAGTGGACAAAGAACACCAGCCCATGGGCTTGTGGGATACAATTGGCAGACTCCTAGGGTCTGAGTCCAGCATGACTGTGTCTGCATGGTGAAATGGTAGAGCTTGATCCTGGGTCCTGGCTGGACTGGACTTGGCCCCCCCATCTCAGTGAAGTCCTGGGACCCTACAGTTGAGCCCAAGTGATTTGTGTGCAGACAGGAGAGTTAGGGCTTAATCCTGAGTCTCAGCCCAGGCTTACATTCCACTGTAGACATACCCATGGTTGTAACTTGTGGGAATGAGTTTGGGACCTGCCTCACTGCACCCAGAATTGATAGAGTAGGAGGTGGAGACTTCTGCAGGATACTTGTTTTATAAAGGGGTAAGCCAGGGGACAGAGAAGTCAGGTGGCTAAACAGTCACCCAGTGGCTGGAGACAGACCCTAGGAACCTGACTCCTGGATCCCCCAATTTATCCTTTAGTGAGAGAAGAGGGGAAGAATGGACCCGCACCAGTTAGTTCCTCACTATCTGTGCCTCTCCCAGCCTGTTCAGCACAGAGGAGCTGAGTCTCACTGATTGCAGTCAGATCTCCACATGGACAAACACCTCTCAGCTAGTTTCTCTTCTGTCCAAGTAGAAGTTTCTGGCTCATCAGCTACCACTGCTCTTTGCTCTCCAATAGGCACCCCTTTGAGTGCCCTTTTTCTCAAGGCCATTGCATAAAAGCACCCTCACCATTAAGAACTGAGTTTATCAATGTCCCTCCCTCTCATCTTCCAGGCCAACCAATGCCTGGGAGAATTCACTGCTGCTCCCCCATGCTAGTGTGATGCTCCTGGAGTGGGAGAAAGCATCATTTCACTCTCCTAATCTTAGCAAGATAGGGACCTGAAGAGCTCTGTGTGGCTTGAAAGCTTGTCCCTTGCACCACCAGAAGTTGGTCCAATAAATGATATTACCTCCCCCACCCTGTCTCGCTAATATCCTGGGACCAACACAGCTAACAACTTTCCTAATCTCAGCATTTAATTATGCACAGGCACAGCCTGTGCCCCTTGTCTTACCTTCCAGTTGCACTACCAACAACAGCAGGCAAATCTGGAGGCAGTAGCATGCTGGAAACTGGCAGCATCTCTTGTGGCTAGCCCACACTGTCGAGAGACCTGAGTTCTGCTCCTGGCTCCACCATCACCTCCTGTACAATCTTGGACAGGTCTGCTGTTCTCCCCATTTTCCCAAAAGTAACATGGGGACAGAGCTAACTGCCCCGCTTCATGGAGCTGTTAGAGAATGCTGGTTACATCAGCTATGTAGTGTTGTAGTCTAGCCCAGAAAGGGGTTAATTTATGAAGATAACCCTGCACTGTGTGCCCAGATACTTCCTTGGCAGGTGGCTTTTGCCTAGGTGTAGGCTATAATTGGGATCGACCTGTGCATGCCTGGGTTGGAATTGAGCACACAGTGCAGGCTGACTCTGAGACTCTGCAGCATAATTGATTTGGCATTTTGCCCTTGAACAGTAAGATATACCTTTGCTAAAAATCTGTACTCAGACACCGAGATCAAAGCTGTCAACCCTGGGTACCTGGAGCTGGGTCTCTAACCCAGCGCAAGGTGCTAAGCTGAAAGCCACATGTCCTGCACATCTGCAGCTCCCAGTGGGGAAAGGGGAAGGGTGGGTACCTGACACATGTGAAAGTCTGGCTATTTTTATTAAGGTGCCTAATTTTAAGCACCTGAGTTTGCAAATATTCGCCCTCTGTTCTGGACTAAACCAAAATGCTCCCTAGCCCAAAGAGTCTCCTTTCCTCTAGTCCATGCAGCTGGCACCCCTACTGGATGATGGCAGGACTGCTGGCCCTACTGGATGACTGCGAGACTCTCAGACTCTGGGGAAGAAAGGCAGCATTGATCATGTTTCATACTCACCCTTGAGCATCAGTTAATAAAACACTAAAGAGGCACTTAAACCGCAGGAATCTCCCCAGCAGCTTATTCTCCTTCCCCATCTGGCAGCAGCTTCACACTCACACTTTAATTGCCTCAGTCTCTTTTCCCCCTCCCCCAGAGACCCCTTTCTCCCTTCTTTTGCCTCTCCTTGCCCTCCCCCTCACACTCCTTGCACTTATCCCTCTGTGACGGGTTCCCCCCCAGATGGCACCTGGATCTGGGGTATTACTGAGCCCTCTAAATCACCAACCTGGGCTCCCTCTCACACTGTGCTGCTGTGACAAGCTGCAGATCCGCTCCCGGTCCTGCACTCCCATCAGCATCCACACAGGCAGGGACGCACCCAGCTGCAGTTACATGCAGGCTCTGGCCAGCCACTGCATGCACTACAAGGGAGAAGCTACAGACAAGACAACCTCAGCTTCCCAGACATGCACCTCCCCACCTCTGGAATATAAACCCAAAATTAGACTGTCTTGCAACAAGATAGATTTAAAGTGATCATAAGTGATAGCAAACAGATCAAAGCAGATTACCTAGTAAATACACAAAAATGCAAACTAAGCCTAAGATAACAGAAAGATAGGGTATGAATTAGCAAATTTTCACCCTTGCTGATGATACAAGCAGGCTTGTTTATTCTCAAGGCACAAGCTGCATTTGCTTTACAGCTTGGGTTTCCCAGGTTTCCATACACAGGCTAGACATCTCTTTAACCTTCCGCCAGTTCAATCTTTGTTCCTCATGTGTTTCTAGGACTCCTCTTGTGTGGGGGATGAAGAACAACAAATGATGTCATTCTCTGCCTTATATAGTTTTAGGGTTAGAGTTAGGGCAGGAGTAATAAAGGGTTGTTATCCTTGTTGTATGAACCAAGGGCAGCAGAATTGTACCTGGCATACCCCGATGGAGGGATTCACCCTCAACTGAACGGCACTTGCTAGGCAGGGGACATGGGTTCCAAAGCCCAATGAGTTGAGAGAGGGTGGAGATAGGTACTTGTACCTGATGGTGTGGGCCCTTTTTAAGGGTCCTAGACACTATTTGACCTCTTCTCTCTCCATGGTATAATAAAAGAACTTATTGAGAGTCTTGTTAAACTCTGTAGAGCTAAAATCACTGATATTTAGGTATTAGACCTACTTTGGGACAGTGTCTCTATTGCAAGAGTCTGCCCAGTGTGCACCAGCAGTGAGACTTCCCCACTAATAGCTGAAATCACTGAGAACTGTGTTAAGTGGTGGACCCTGAAGCAGGACCGGCTCCAGGCACCAGATTATCAAGCAGGTGCTTAGGGCAGCCACTCCGGAGCAGGGCGGCACTTTCAGGTATTCAGTGGCGGGTCCCTCACTCCCGCTCGGAGCGAAGGACCTGCCGCTGAATTGCTTCAGATTGCCATCGCGGCTTTTTTTGTTTGTTTTTTTGGCTGCTTGGGGTGGCAAAACCCCTGGAGCCGGCCCTGCCCTGAAGACATCTTGGTGAGTGACCAGCCAGGCGGCTGGTGGAGAGGCGCGGCCAGCAGGCTGGTTGGTGGAGAAGGCCAGAGCAGAGCCCCTCAGAGAGGTGCAGCAATTGGTCCACGGGACGAAGAGCGAGTGCCCAAGCAGCAGAGTGTGTAAGGTGCCACCTTACCCCCACTTCCACCCAGGCTGGTAGGTGAACTCTGCAGATGCACCTCTGAACTCTGGGGCTGCACTGGCCAGGGACAGCAACTGTGAGTGGGGTGCAGAGAAGGGAAGGGTACATTAAAGGGACTTTTGGGTTGCCGGACTTAAGAACCTGAAGGAAAAGGACACCGCCCAACTTACTTGGGGGTGGGTCTTTTGCTCATGGTTTATGTTTATGAACCCTAGTTGTGGTGTTTTCCCAAATTAATGCTGAGTTACTTCCTTCCTTTTATTAAAAGTTTTTGCTACACTCAGACTCTGTCCTTGCAAAAGCGGAAGTATTGTCTCTTAGAGGCACCCGAGGGGTGGTGTGTAATTGTCCCAGGTCACTGGGTGGAGGCTTAAGTCGGTTTTGTGTTGTATTGTTGAAAATGAACCCCTACACTGAACCTGGCCCTTGTTGCTGCTGGCTCCACCTGGCAGAAGGGTTACATATACCTGAGTAATAGCAGCCATTACTTACAGGCTGTCTCAGGAAGGCTCCCCAGGTGGGGGATAAGCTTCTTCTAAGGCCTATTGTTTTTCCTAATGGCTCTTTACCTTGAGTAAACCAACTATCTATCACTTTTACTTAGTGAGTGTCACCCAGGTGTGACTACATTTGAAATACAGATACATATTCAATGTTCATAACTTCAGATACAAAAATGAAACACGCATACAAATAAGATAATCATATTCAGCAAATCATAACTTTTACAATGACATCTTACCTGTCCTGTCTTGGCATCATAATTATGCCATAATCATACCATAATAATATTGGAACGAAGAATATGGGGTGCAATGTCATCCCCTCCTTCTCCCATTTCCTGCCCTCTCAGACCACCCATTTGCTGTATCTCCGTTCTGCTATAACAAAGCTGCTCCTGGGTCCCCAATCCAACAGGGGGCCCTGTTATGAATAGCCAGAATCGCTGCCCGAGATCCACCTCCCATGAAAGGGAGAGTAGAGAGGAGCAGGCATGTATGCAAATGCAGCTTGCATTTGCCCTCTGCACCGGGCAGTGCAGATCTTTCCCCGCCAGCAGACACTCATCCATGGGATGCAATGACATGGCCTGATGAGGGTCTTTCCTCCTTCTCTTTTCCCCACTGCTCTAGGGCCTTGGTGCTACACAAGCAGTAGGTCAGCAACAATTTTCTGGGGGACCCGATGAGCACTGACATATTCCTGACCTTTTGTGCAACGTTCTCCAGATGCTTTACAAAGTCTCCTGAGCCCCATTTCAATGATGGAGAAACGAGACACAGTGAAGGGAAGTAACATGCCTCAGGTGCCACTGTAAGTCAGTGGCACAATGATCCGAGAGTTCTGTGTCCCACTGGACTGTGCTGAAGGGCCCAGATTCCAAAAGTCCCATTTTAATTTGTCCCTGGGAATTAAAACATTCAGCCATTGGAGAGCAAGTTAGCAGAAGCTTGAGGTCTGTGGATTAAACCCTTGGAAGAGGTAATCTGGAAAAGGCAACTACTTATAGTTCTGAAACAGTATTGTGCCCTCAGGCTATAGGCAAACAGTGAGGGGTTGTTCTGATGATGTAATGTTTTAAACATAGGCCTTTCATTGACAAAGGTCTAATTCCACCACAAAAATCCGTACCTTACCCTGGCTTTAGAATAGGCCTGGTGGAGAGTGTGTGCTGGGCAACAGTATGTCCATCTCCTTTTAGAAAGGGGCTTGGGATGTCTCAAAAGGGCTCTCCCCATAGGAGCTAGAACCCAGGATCATAGGGGTAGGGGACTACTGACAGTTCTGTATTGCCAATAGAAGCTCAGCTTAGCCTTTTGTTAGAGGACCCTGTGAAGCTAGGCTCAACAGGAGTACTGCCCATCAGGGCCTGAGTGGCAGCCCCCCACAGCCCACTGATTGGCTGAGGCTAGTATTTAAAGAAAAAATCGTGTCAAACCAATCTGATAGCTTTCTTTGATAGGATAATGAGTCTTATGGATAAGGGAGAAGCAGTGGATGTGATATACCTAGACTTTAGTAAGGCATTTGATACGGTCTC
>NC_133782.1:31014561-31025573 GCF_003597395.2 Chelonoidis abingdonii | reverse complement strand
TAGTCTGTATCCGCAAAAAGAACAGGAGTACTTGTGGCACCTTAGAGACTAACAAATTTGTTAGTCTCTAAGGTGCCACAAGTACTCCTGTTCTTTTTCCAAATGAAACAAAATTCTTCTGACTTTTTGATTTGGTGAAAATTCCAAAAAGTTTCAGTCTGACATATACTGAATTTATTTTGAATTCTTTCAGAACTGAGCACAGAGCTGAAAAATCACTTACTCAATTAGCTGTAACCCCTGTTCAACTGGTCATTGTTCTCCAGCCACTTTGTCCTAGTACAGAGTGGCATAAATCAGCCCAAAGGCACTGACAAATCTGTTCCTAAAAGTCAAAATAAACAATTATTTAACATTTTAAGCTGTACATCTTCAAATCCTTAGAAACATCACAGGGTGTCATACTTTGGGGGTTTATGACTACTGTTTATGGATAAAAATTTTAATTACTAACAAAGGAATTCCCAGACAGAAACTAAGTTAAGACAGAGTTAATATTGAGTATGTGTATCAGTGAATTAGGGTAAAAAAACATTACCAGGAAATTGTAATTATCTTAGAAATAACCATTACAATCCCATCAGATTCAGAGTTAAACTTTATAGAAATACAAACATGTTCAGGTATGGAAATGCACAGTTAAGGCACCCAACCATCCCTATCTGGCTTTGGTAACAAGCTCTTGAAATGTGATTAAGAGCCAATCATCAATCTAAGCTTCCCAAGGCATAAGAGCTCTGAAGAGAGGAGAAAAGAGATCCCACCTGAACTGGCAGAAGGCCTTGGAGATTTACATTCCTGGCATATCCAAATACCAATGATAATTTCCAGGATAAATTAGCAATGGACCAATTTATGGATGCTCAGCTGGGACTGGGATCTACAGATCAAGATCAGCGAAAGGAGGCCAAGGACGGTCAAAGATGCTGTGGAATTTGCCTCAAAGCTTAAATCTTTCCTTGTAGCAGCACACCAGATGATGGAAGCGGATTGCCATGAGCCCTGTAAGCACAGCTCTAAGATATGTGATAGAAAAAGGGAGTTTCTAAGCTGGTTCATGATATTTTTAAGAATTGGAAAAATTGTTAAATTCAGTTTGTGAAACAAGGGCAATTGGCGATAATGCAAAAATTAAGGGAGGTAGTTCAGCTAAATGCTGGTACTGTGACAAAAGTGGCCACAAAAATTATCATTATAAATTTAAGACTGGCCAGGAATGTGCATCAAAGTGCCTAGTGAAAGCACCTCTCCCAGTTCAGTAAACGGGGGGGAGGAGTGGTGCCAAACTGAAGGGGCAAAGCTTGGTGAAGGTACATGGCTCAGCCCTGCAATTTTTTGTCTAGATCTGCGTAGTTGAACAATGATGGGACTTTGGCTATGGGGTATATAATAGGAGCTGTGAAATGTGCAGGCCTAGTGGACACTGGCTCAAACATAAGTTGTTAGCCCAAACTTGCTAATTATGCTAAGGAATAGGGGATCCCAAACTGAACCACCTAACTGGTCTAAAATGGAGACTGTGACTGGGGAGAAATTTGGTTTGCGAATTGGACCTCTGGAATTCAAGCAAGAAGTCTGGCTAGCCAAGATACTGAATGAGCTAATGATTGACTTGTATTTCTTTATGACTAATCACTATGGAGTCAATGACAGGAAAGGCATTTTACAAATTTACTCTGGAGAAATTCTCTTTAAAATCAAAGCCGAGGTAAAACAAATGGTTTGTAGGCAATTGGTTTGCAATACACCAGTTGTCCAACCCCCAGCAGCAGAAACCATAATAAGAGCTCTGCACTATTGTAGCTTTCAAGCAAGGGGAAGATGGGAAAGACATGCTTTGAGACACAAAACTTGAGGGAATTTTACCTGCTAAAGTTCTGGTGGATCTGAAGCAAGAATGGATCCCTGTTAATCTGCTGAATAGTTCTGACAAACAGCAAATTATAAAGAAAAAGGAACATGATTGCAAAATGCGAACTCATGGAATTAGTAAATGCTGGTACAGAAGAAGAAAAGTACAAAGGAAAAAGGGGTGACAGTGACTCCCAGAGTTTCTGTTGGAGTTGTTTCAGCACAATGCTGTACATTTAAATGCAAGCAGTACAGTCTATAAATTTCTGGTTAGGAATCAGTGGTTGTTATCTCTATCCACCAGAGATATAGATTATACTGCACTGGTCCAGCACAAGATTGATACTGGGGAAGAACAACCTATTAAACATCCCCTCACCATTTACTAGTTGCAAAGAGGGAAGGAGCTTAACAGGCTATTGTGGAAATATATCAGGGATTGTTCAGGGAACCAGGGCTTGGCAGACACACTTTGTACATAAATAGGATTGCACCAAAGAACCACCAGTCTTGTGTCAATGATTTCTCCTCCTAACGGAAACAGCCCCTGAGGCTCCGAGTACCGGCTAACTCAGCAGGCCAAAAAGGGCAACAGAAGCAGATGTCTTTTTTCCATGTTAAAATTCATCTTGATGTTCCAAACGGCTTCCATGCTGATGTGAGCTAACCTCCTCTCCAAGTAAAATTCCTTCGTCTGGATGCTGTGATGCACACCTGCATCCTAAACCCAACAACCTACATGAGACCAAAGTGTCACAGCAGATAGGAGGCTAGGCTATGATGTGCCACATGCAGAGAACAGGAGGAACCGAGGTGCACCAGGACCTGAGGCCTCTACAATGGCAGGGAAAAGATTACCGAGAGATATGCAGAATATCCTAGCAAGTGACCAGGACTCCATGCTGCAGAGAAAGGTGAAACACTGCCAATCTGACCTGGGTGAAATTCCTTCCTGACCCCTACATATGGGGATCAGTTAGACCCTGAACATGTGAGCAAGAAGCAGCCAGCCAAGCACCTGAGAGAGAGAATACTCAGTGCCACCTCAGAGCCCTGGGCCACCCCATCCAGAGTCCCATCTCCCACTATAACTATCTCTGATGCTTCAGAGGAAAGAGACAAAAACATACAAACCAAATACGTTGGGGAGGGGCACACTTCCTGACCCCTGCAGACAACTGGCTAAAGCCCTGAATCATGAGCTTGAGGGACATAAACTGGAAGGGACCCCAAGGCTGCTGAGTCCTGCCCCTACCATCACAAGCAATGGGGTTAAACAATCCCACTCATAAATTTGTCCAGCTCCCTCTTAAAACTAATTCAGTTGTTTGCCCCCACAACTCCTGTGGGGAGGCTATTCCAGAATCTCACCCCTCTGATGGCTAGAAACCTTCTTCTAGTTTCCAGCCTGAATTTCTTCATGGCCAGTTTATACGCATATATTCTTGTGCCAACACTGTCTTTTAGCTTCAGTAGAGACTTAGAACTTTGCAACTACATTATCTGAAGATTTGCCAGCCGAAAGATGCAGGGCTACAAAGGACTTTCCCTGTAATTGCTGCTTATTGATACTGCAGGCCAGAATGGCTCTGGGCACTGTAGAAGCAGGAAATCGTCTCTCTAATGCTCTCAATGCTCCCCCTGCTGGGCCAAAGCAGCATGGAGAAGGAAACTGCCTGACTTCAATGTAGAAAAAACAAAAGCTGAAACCAGTGCATGGATGGAAACTGGGACTGTTGGCTGATGGACGGTAAGTAATCTAAGACTGAGATCTGGGAATGGAAAAGGGGGGCCAGGATAGGGGTATCACAACTCTGGGCAGGTGCACCTGTATTCCCCTCTGTGATCCAGCCAGGGGACCCACTCGTGGCTTCTGGCTCTCAGCTATTACCTCTTTTGGATGAGACCTGTCTCTCTCCCACTCTTGACTGGGTTTTTTTCCAGGCTGCACAGTTCCTTGCCTATACTATGGTATTCCCAGCAAGTCAGGTGGCCTGAACAGGCCAGTGTTTGTGCTTGGCTGTGTCTCCAGAGCCTATAAACAGTGTGATTGTTAAAGATATATGTTACACTCAGCTCTTTCTAAGCAAGCACATTTGTTCTTAAGGTGAAAGCGTCACAGAGAAAACATTTTAAAAACAATAAAAGAACCTACATGCATGCTAAGAAGCTGATCGGAGATCATTCCCAACTCCAGCAGGGGCTGCAGCAGGAATTGCTCCTTGAAATCACACCAAGGCGTTTGTCTGTGGTTGTTAGTTCATAACAGCTTCACTGCAGAACCAGCCCCCCATGCATAGGCAGGGCCAGCTCCAGGCACCAGCATTCCAAGCTGGTGCTTGGGGCAGCAATCTGAAAGGGGTGGCAGTCCCTGTTGTTTTGCCCCCAAACAGCGTGCTTAATTGCCGCTGCAGGTGGCGGGGGCAATCTGTGTGCCCTTTGGGCAGCAGGCATGTTTCCGCGGTGGCGGCAACTCTGCGGCAGCTTCTATGTTTAGCTGTCCGTGGCAGCTTCAGCTAAACATAGAAGCTGCCGCCGAATTGCCGCAGCTGCAGAAACACGGATGCCGCCCTAATGGCACACGGACTGCCCCCACCGCCTGCGGCAGCAATTCGGCACGCTGCTTGGGGTGGCGAAAACTGTAGAGCCAGCCCTGTGCATAGATCAGCCTTTCCTGTAGACAATCTGGGCCTTTGATCTTCAGATTTTCAGGAACAGGTAATCAGTAGACTATGGTCTCTTCCTCAGGGCAGAGCTACAACATAACTGAGGGAGCGGAGATGGAGAACAGGGGCAAATGATTTGAGATGGGGAGGAGTAAGAGATTGATTGAGCAAGAAGCTGGAGCAGGAGATGTGACTGGGACTGGTTGGGCAAAGGGACTAGAATGAGAAGCATGAGGGATGGAGATTAGGAGTGATTAGATGAGGAGAATGGGATGGGGTGAAAGGGAGACAGGACATGGACAGAGACATGCTGGAGGGGACAGGCCAAAAAGGATCAAGCCTGAGGGCAATTTCACAGCCTGGAATGAAACCCAAGGTTCTTGAGTCTTGCCATTGCTCTGCTGTCAGCACATATCTATAGAACCCATTGGCATCTCATCCCCTTCTCTTGCTCATCCACACAGAGTGACAACTCACTACTGTTGTCAGTTACTCCATTAGCTCAAGTGGCAGAGGTCTGTGTGGTGGAGGTAAAGGTTCCAGCTCTGCTGATGATCCACATGGGTGCCAATCTGATGCCACATAAAGGAATTTCTGTTTTTTAATTTGCTTTGTTTAAAACATGAGAAAATTACACACACAAAACACATTAAAAGCACATTTATTAAGGTCACAAATTCAAGCTCCTAGTTCAGAAGCTAGGAAATGCTAGAATTAGGGATGCTTTTACAGCCTTAATTAGGCCCCCTTGTGTGTTTGCAGTTTTCAGTTACATGATCACATAGTATTTTTTCATCCCGGCCTTATTCAGTGCACAGGCAGGACCTGCTCTGGGGATCAGTCAGGGTTATGTAGGAAAGGAGACTGTTGTTTTCAGAACCCAGCCTTATTTGTTTGCAGAAGCTGGTAGGTTTGTAGTGCATGAGACAGTGGAGTGCCAAAAAAGAAAGGATAGTCTCATAGTTAGAGCAGTTGCATGATACCCTGGAAATTGGATCCTATCCCTGCCTCTGCCACAGAGTTCCCATGTGATGCTGGTCAAATCACTTGAACCAAGCCTTTCACAGGTGGTCACGCATTGTTTCTTATTTTCTGAGTAGCCATCTTGAGACTCTGGGGTCTGATTTGTACTAGAGCTGAACACTCAGAGCTGGAAATGAAGTCAATTTCAAGGTAATCCGAGGAACCATGCCAATTTCAGAAAACGTAGAAAAGCTGAGCCTTAAACAGAAAGCTGGTTTAAACCTTAACTACAGAAGGTCTGGTGGTCCACAGTAATGGAGCTGTGATTTGAACACGTAGAGCACTACATAATGCTAAGCACTCTGAAAAGTCAGCTCCTAGGCATCTCATGTTGGACACCCAAAATTAGCACACACTCTGGCCTTAGTCTCTCTGGTCCTGATCCACAAAGGTACTTAGGCACCTAAGGCTAGGGTTTAGACACCTAAGTCCTAGTTTTAGGCTCCATTGAGATCCACAGAATTCCCACCAAGCTCTGTAGGCACCTAACCTCACTCAGTGCTTACATTTTCAGAGTAAAAGTTCTCTCAGTGTCCATGTTTCTGCCTCCTGGCATGAGCACCAGTACCTCTCTCCAAGCATCCGAACACCTGTCTCCTGCCTAATCCCCAGAGCAATCCACAAAATGTAAAAACATAGAATCATAGCAGATTAGGGTTGGAAGAGACCTCAGGAGGTCAGCTAGTCCAATCCCCTGCTCAAAGCAGGACCACACCAACTAAATCATCCCAGCCAGGGCTTTGTCAAATCGAGTTTTAAAAACCTCTAAGGAAGGAGATTCCACCACCTCCCTAGGTAACCCATTCCAGTGCTTTACCACTCTCCTAGTGAAATAGTTTTTTCTAATATTCAACCTAGATCTCCCTCACTGTAACTTGACACCATTGCTCCTTGTTCTGTAATCTGCCATCACTGAGAACAGTTTAGCTCCATTCTCTTTGGAACCTCCCTTCAGGTAATTGAAGTGCTGGTATCAAATCCCTCCTCACTCTCCTCTTCTGCAGACTAAATAAGCCCAGTTCATCAGCCTCTCCTCATAAGTCATGCTTCAGACCCCTAATCATTTTTGTTGCCCTCTGCCGGACTCTCTCCAATTTGTCCACATCCTTTCTGTAGTGGGGCCCCCAAAACTAGATGCAATACTCCAGATGTGGCCTCACCAGTGCCAAATAGAGGGGAATAATCACTTTCCTCGATCTGCTGGCAATGTTCCTACTAATGCAGCCCAATATGCCGTTAGCCTTCTTGGCAACAAGGGCACACCGTTGACTCATATGCAGCTTCTCGTCCACTATAATCCCCAGGTCTTTTTCTGCAGAACTGTCGCTTAGCCAGCTGGTCCCCAGCCTGTAGCAGTACATGGGATTCTTCCATTCTAAGTGCAAGACTCTGCACTTGTCCTTGTTGAACCTCATCAGATTTCTTTTGGCTCAATCTTCCAATTTGTCTAGGTCACTCTGGACCATATCCCTACCCTCCACCATATCTACCTCCCCTGCTCCCCTCCCGCGTAGTGTCATCTGTGAACTTGCTGAGGGTGCAATCCATCCCATTATCCACATCATTAATGACCAGCATTTGTCTGCCTAACTCACATGTGGGACCCAGTCAAGAGGCATGCTCAGAGGCTGCTTACCAGATTGAGTCCATTTCAAAATCTGACCAGAGGAGGAGGTGGGCCAAAGGGAATGAGACTGACTCTCTATCCCAGTAGTTAGGGCACCCACCTGGGAGGGAAGAGATGCAGGATCAAGTCCCCCTGCTCCAGTGACTAATTATTTATACACTCTAGAACAGCTTCAGCAATTCAGCAAGGTCCACATCACCATGGCTCAGTGGTTAGAGCATTCACCTTTAACATGGGAAACCCTCAGTCAAATCCCTTTTCCCCACCAGGCAGAGGTGGAAATTGAACTTGGAGAACCTACATCCCAGGTGAGTGTGCTAACCCCTGGGCTAGAAGTTATACTGTGAGCACTGCCACCTCCTGCCATTTTGTGCAAAGTCAGGCAGGTCCCTAACTCATTCTCACAAAGAACTACTTCGGCATCTGAGCTGTATGACTTCAGGAGAGGGTTTCCTGGGTGTGATCAGTAGCAGAGGTAGGCACCTACCTCCACAAGAGGGGAGGGGCTTAGCACACACCTCTCTATTTGGCACCTCTGATTGGCTAGTTTTGAGGCTTCCAGCCTAGTGTGCTGGCTTCATTGTATAAGGACCCTGGGTGCCAAACTCAGCTTTGTGGATTGCAGTGTGTTCCTGTGATTGTCTAGCTGCCTACAAGCTGGGCACTGCAATGCTGAGCATCACAATGCCAAAGCCTCTTTGTGGATCCAGGCCTGTTTGCCTCAGTACCCCGTGTGTATAATGGGGTCAGACCCTCTCCCCTCACAGGGGCATTGTGAAAATAAACTCATGAGTGTATATGGAGCATTCACCCACTGTAGTGATGAGTGTTACAGAAACTCCAGTCCCAGGTGCAGTTTGCAGACAGGACTCCAAATAGGCCACAGAACTCCATTGTATTGTAAATGGGCCCTGTGGCATGATGGCTTTGCCTTCCATGGTTTCTAGTCATGCATCTGCCTCAATTTCCCCTCTCATCTCAACTCACTGTCTCCCCCTTGTGGCCCTCTGGATCCCAGCATGGATGGGTCACTGAGTGTCATAGCCCTCTAGCTAGCTGAGATGGGTCCATCCCTTCTGGAGAGTCCAGTGCAGCCAAGCAATCATCTGTCCTTCCCTGGGTGAAGTTGTTTGGCTGCTCTGTTGGTGCAAGCCCAGCTCAATCCCAAGTAGGGCCTTCCCCATCCCTTCCTCTGTTTCCCCTGGTGGGACATTTTTCCCTCCTGAGCTTCTCTGTTTCTTCTCTCTCTGTAGGCAAAATCAATCTCCTTTAGCCCTTCATGGGACTCACAAGTTCTTACCCTGAGGGCACCAGGTGGGACAGGGGGCCTCTTTATTTCCTCCTTCAGTAAAAGCCCCTGACCTGAGGCCCCTAACAGCTGACTCTGACACTAAGCCCCCAGCCCACACCAAAGCTATATTGCTCAGGCCTTTTCTTTCTCTTTCACTCCTCCCTGCTCGTACCGGGTAGGTTTCAGGTCAGACTCTTGTACCAGATATGGTCTGGCTACCAAGCTTCCATTGTAGAGAGAGATACTATAGTGTGTTCTCTATAAGATCCTTTAATGCACTGCCAGGTATAGCTATTGTGTGCTCAGATAAGTTATGTTACACGTCACCATCTACTGACTGAATAGTGCAATAGAGTTTAGTATTCCATTACATCTCCACCTTTAAGTTTTACATTCCTACCATTTACAGAATTTACACTCTCTTTAAAGTTCAGTATGGATCAGTCTGTTAAGTGTCTCTAAATGGTACTGTTTTTCTAATTATATGACCCAAACTCATAATTACTTGGCCATCTGGCTGTCCATTATTTGCAATGACTGTTCTGCTCAGTTTGGAATCTTTGAGTTCTGTATCCACCATCTATAGAGTTTGATCTGTTGATTGTTGTGAGAAATAAATGGTTTCTATTGAACTCTCCTCTGTCTGCCCTAATCACATATAATCTGGGCAATTAATTATTTTTCTTTACAACTAGAGTTGTCCATCCTTTTTCTCCATTTAGTTCAACACAAACGTTGTCACTAGACCCAGCAGTTCTATAACCAAGTGATGTCTGTTGTAGCGGTGTTTATAAGCTTTTTTTGCTGTTTTAGAATCATAGAATCATAGATTATTAGGGTTGGAACGGATATCAGGAGATCATCTAGTCCAACCCCCTGCTCAAAGCAGGAACTTTGGCTACTTATTTCATGTCTGGCCACTCTGGAGACAGATTATTTTCCAAAGTTGGAAAAGTAGTTCTTAGTTATTGTCCCATCAAGACTTGTTCTAGACTATATTCAGTGGCTGCTATTGGTATTGATCTCTACTAAGAAGACCAAAGAATAGATCTTGCAGCCATAGGATTTTCTTGGCTGTTTGTACAGCTTTCTAGCCTCACCATTTGCTTGTGGATAATGTTAATAATATGCTAGTAATATGATCAGAATCATATATTGTTCAGAACTATTTAAATTCTGCTGCAGTGAATTGTGGTCTGTTGTCCGTCACTGGTTGTTCAGAAATACCATAAAGAACAAAAGTGCACTTCAGTTTCTCAATTACACAGCTACATGTTATATCTTCCAAGTACATTATTTCTATATACCTGGAAAAATAGTCTATAACAACTAGGTACTGATGTCTTCTGAATTCACATAAATCTGCAACTACTCTCTTTCAAGGTCTGTCTGATAAAGATGTTCAGCATTGTCTCTTGAGGTTATTTTTAAACTCAGTAGTCTTTCCATGAATATTCAGTTTCACTCACCAGGAAGGTTCTGTATCATCACAAGTGATAGAGCCAAGAAACAATGGCTCGATTGTCTGTAATATTAGTCAACTCCCTAACTGTTTTGATACAGAAAACAGCTGCAAAATGTCCATATTTTGTGCATTTATTATATATTTCACCTTTAGCTGGACACACATCTTGAGCTACGAAATTTTCCTCATTTTGTGCATTTACTCTGAAATGCTGTGTAGCTAGACTTGGACTCTCTCATAGCGTCAGGGCTTTTATGGTAATGATTCTTAACATTTATGTTATGTCAGTTTACAGCTTCTAGGCTAGTTTCAGGGGTTTCAGATTGTTCCCGTCTTTTGTTTTGCTGTTTGACTATTTCAGACTGCTTTGCTATCTGCATAGGTGTGGATAAATTTAAGTCTGTCTTTAATTATAGCTGTTTTGAAAGGTTCTTATCTGATAACTTAATAGTCAGTCTGTACCCAATAATCAGCCTGTCTGTGATATTTTCACGTTTTGCAGTTCCAAAAAAATCACAGCTTTTGGTCAGTGTATGCAAAGCTCTTAGAAAATATTCAACATTTTCCCCTGGGTTCCTGAATTCTCTGGTGAAAACATAGGATCATAGACTTTAAGGTCAGAAGGGACCATTATGATCACCTAGTCTGACCTCCTGCACAACGCAGGCCACAGAATCTCACCCAGTCACTCCTGTATCAAACCTGTGTCTGAGCCGTTGAAGTCCTCAAATCATGGTTTAAAGACTTCAAGGTGCAGAGAATCTTCCAGCAAATGACCCTTGCCCCACACTGCAGAGGAAGGCAAAAAAAAAACCAGGGCCTCTGCCAATCTGCCCTGGAGGAAAATTCCTTCCAGACCCCAGATATAGCGATCAGCTAAATCCTGAGCATGTGGGCAAGACTCAGCAGACAGACACCCAGGAAAGAATTCTCTGTAGTAACTCAGATCCCACCCCATCTAACATCCCATCACAAGCCATTGGGCATATTTACCTTCTAATAGTCAAAGATCAATTAATTGCCAAAATTAGGCTATCCCATCATACCATCTCCTCCATAAACTTACCAAGCTTAGTCTTGAAGCCAGAT
>NC_133782.1:30983571-30989756 GCF_003597395.2 Chelonoidis abingdonii | reverse complement strand
GAGTAGAGGGCGGGCCTGGGTTCCCCCCAAACCTCCCAACTCCTGATCAGACACAGGAGGAGCTGACCCAGACTGTGGGTTCCACAAGAGGGGAAGATCACTGAGGTGAACAAATCCGCCAATAAGCGCAAGACCCACCAAGGTAGAGGAGGAACTTTGTCACAATATGGTGTTACCTAGTGGTTGAATATTATAATACAGTTTAGCATTCTATTATACTTGGGGTCCTTCTCACTTTTTTAAGCAAAACTCAACTCTCCATTAAAAACAGTTTTTTCCAGAAACTTTTCAACCAGCCCAGGCTGCTAGATCGTGTCTCCTGACCCCTGGTCTTTTGCAGCAGCCGTCTGCTCCCTGCAGTTCTTAATTCTCTCAGCTGGCTCTCCAGACAGCTGTTCCCTCTAGCTGGTGTCTCTATCAGCTCCATTCCCTGATGGACTGAAGCAGCTCTTCTTATTCAGAGGCTTTCATTATCACCTGAGGCTTGGTTTCCAGCATGCACAGATAATACAGGTCACCTCCTAGTACCCCCCCGTCGGGGAGCAGTTCAGGATTGCTCCTCAGTCTGTTCTCCAGAGCTTTATTCAGTCTAGTTTGAAACATCCCCAGCCATGGGGCACTCCCTTCCCTCCCACAGATCAGAAATCCTGCTCTGTAAAGAAGGTTCCCCAGATGTTTGCAGGCTACATGTTGCACCCAGAGCTCAGTATGGGACAGCAGGAAAGCAGAGAAATGAGTCACTGAGCAGAGGGGTAGCCAGCCAGCAGGGAACATGAAGGGATAGGGAGAAAAGGAAGAAGGGGCACCATCAAGGGAAGAGACATGCTCCCTGGGGTCTATTACTTTTCCTCTCACTGAATGTGTGTTGCTTGATGGGACACTCAGACTAGGCACTTGACAATCATTTACTCCTGTGGGAATTCTGCACCACTGTGTAATGCAGAATTTGTGCAGAATTAATGTTCTGTGCAGAATTTCCTTTTCCCCTGCAGAATTGGTGCAGCAAAGCTTCTGGCTGCCACTAGGGGCTACTGGACCTGGCAGAGCCCAGCTCACAAAAGAAGACACTGGAGGGGAGGAGGATGGAGCTGGAGGGTTTCTAGCAGCTGCAGTTCCTGGCATGCCCTGAAGGAAGGAGGCAGCATGCAGGAAACTCCATAGAAGCATGGGATCCAGCATCAGGATGTTTCTCCCTCTGGAGTCCTGCGTTCTGGAGGGAGGGAATGCAAGTGTTGGGGCTGGAGGGCATGGCTGGGCTCTGGGGGTAGGGGATGTGGAAGTCTGGGCTGGGAGGTGCCCCACAGCTGGGATCTGTGGTGTGGGTGTTCGTGTCTGGGCCTGAAGCTGGGCTCTGTGGGGGAGGGGCAGAGAAACAGGAAATGAGTTGTTGTAGGGGTTTCTTTAACTCTCTACTCCTGGGGTGTGGTTGTTGTTGTTGTCTGTATTATTATAGAAATAGTTGCTGACAGGTATTATTAAATACTTTATGAAAACTGGTGTTATGGAGTTATATACATATAGTGTTATTTTGAAAAATAAAATATGCAGAATTATGCATATGTTAAAAGATTGTGTGCAGAATTTTTAATTTTTTGGCAGATAATTTTTCAGTGCAGAATTCCCCCAGGAGTAACAGTCACCATCAGCGACAGTTTTCGATGGTTTTACTGTGAGTTGCATTTGGGTGACTACATTTTCTGACTCTTGGCAACCCAGCAACTCTCTTCAGCATGGGGCTGAAAAATTCTGAGTGTCTCTCTGGATGTGCTAGGTGCCCACAGCTCTTACAGAGGTCAATGGGATGGGATGGAGGGCTCTCAACTCCTTGCAGGATCTAGAGCTTGATAGAGCTAGAGCTGTGGAGCACACAGGCTAACTGGGCCACACATGTCTTGAGGTAAGATCATTTCTGGATCTCAGAGTATGTGGGAATAGTGCAGTTCGGATTCTATTTGAAGCCAACAGAGTCTTTGATATTGACTTTAATGGGAGCAGATGTAGGTAGGAACTTTGGGGCAAACCAAATTTGTAGATTCTTAGAGACCACCAGTGCTGCATGTGTGCAATGATCAGGCAGAAATAATCTGTGTTTTCTGCAGATGGAACGCACACTGTGCTAGCCCTGTTCTGTTATGCTATCAATAACACAGTGAAATATCATCACACAAAACTTGCCTTTCCAAATCTACTTTGTGTTGGGCCTGATGATCACTTTTATTGTGAGAAGTCTAACCTAGTAGCACAGTCCTGCTTAAGACTGAACTGGCAGATGACTTTCCACTACAAAGCCATCTTTTCAGAATTTATAACACAAAGATGGTTAAACACTTTCAGGTGCATTTTTTTAGCTCAGAGAACTAAAAAGTGATTAGTCTTTATATGAATTGCTGTTGGTATTTTGATAATAAAAATACAAGTTACTTTTCAGAGCGTTCTTCATACAAAGAATTCAGAGTTAATTCTGAGACAGAGTGCAGAAAAGGGCGAGGGAAGGCAGGACATAGGGAAATGCAGAGAGAACAGGAACATTTAGCAGAGGGACGGAGAGGGGTTGCAGATATAGAGGAGGAAAGGAGTTTGGGGAGAAACACTTTGCACATTTGGATCTAGCAGATCTCACCTAATCAGAGGGGGGAAAATGATGCCCAAAATAGGGATGGGGTAAAGATTCCAGTGGATGTAGGAGAGACAGATCAGCTCTATGTAGAGTGGAATAGAAGGAGGCAACAAGGGGGGAAGGAGGCAAGGAGAGTTTTAGGGTTGTTTTATAGATTCAAATGCACCAGAAGTTTTCAAAGTGAGATTTGAAGAGAGAAATCATCTATCTGGCTTCCAAGAAGGGTGGGGGATCCCAACTGCTCATCAAGAGGTCTAGGGTGGAGTGAGTGTGCACGGGGAGTGGATAGCCAGAGGAGTGGGATGCTAGAATACATAAAGCTCTCAGGAGGTCCAGCAGAGTGCAGCCTGGCAATGGGGGTTTTGAGAACCAATAGGTCACATTGGAATTGATTTGGAGATGGGCAAGGAAGTGAGAAGGGGTGGGGTGATCCCAGGCTGGAGCCCTATTCCCCTCCCTCTGGATACAACTAGCTCCTATTGATGCCCAAGGAATTACTCGTATCCTGTGGGAGGACATTAGGTCCCCTGCTTTCTATGGGGTAGGCTCATGTTTAATGAGACTTTAATAGGTTCCTAGCTTGTAAGGTCAGCAAGGACCATTGACCATCAAGTATGACCCACATTGCACAGGCCAGAGAATAACACCTAGTGATCCCTGAATGAGTTTATAATTTGTGTTTGAACTAGAAAGACATCCAGTCTTGCTGTAAAGACTCCACCACATCCCTTGGCAATCTGTTCCAATGGTTTAACATTTCCAGTGACTGGTTCTTATGTCTTTGTCGGCTAGATTGATGAGCTTTATTTCCAGAAGTATTTTTCCTTCCGTAGGTACTAAAAGACTATAATCAAGTCACCTCTAATCCTTTTCTTTGATAAACAGAAGAGATTGAGCTCCTTAAATTGCTCATTGTACGGCAGGTTTTCCAGATCTTAAGTCATTCTGGTGACTCTTCTTTAAAGCATCTTCAAATTTTCAGCATCCTCTCTAAAGTGCGGATACCAGAACTGGACACAGTAATAATCTAGCAGTGGTCTCATCAATGGTATATACAGAGATAATACTACCTCCCTAGTTCTAGCCGACATTCCTACATGAAAGGATCCAGTGGGAATTTGTGAAGATTAAGGTGCTACTCAGCATGAGCAAGGGTATCTGAATCTTGCTCTAAAGCAAGAGAGTGCCTCAGGCATATAATTAAGAAAGGTGACTACAACTTCTCACTATGCTGTTCTAAGGACAGAGTAACTCGAAGGCAGGGGCCTCCAGTGGAGCTATTCCAAAGATCAGCTCTTCAAAGGTTATCTAGCTTAGCTTCCAGACAATGCAGGATCATTCCCTAAATTCTATTTTCTGGTGCTTTCCCAGCCTCATTTTGAATATCTGAGCCACTATTTTAATAATCTGTGGTAAGATTTTTAAAATATACATATTTACAAGATATCTATTGAGCAAATAAATAGTTAACATGAACGTCAGTAATAAGTGAAACAAATGACTGGATTCCCAATGTTTGGCAACTCCAGAGCATGGGAATAGCTGGGGAAAATCAAGGCTGATAAGAGAAACTGGAACAGCACTAGTTTAATCATGCTGAAAAGAAGCAGCAAGTTGTACAGTATGATTTACCAAGGAGAGAATATCAGATTCTGCAGCACATAGAGAGAGTCAGTGAGATTTAGACATTAGGGCCAGTTGTGACACACTGGTATGAAGAGTGGCTTGTGGCAGCGCTGGGCAAGGTACAGTTACATCTGTAATGTAATGGTATGGGAGCTTCTCTGACACAAAGGAAAGCCAAGTGGGTGCCAGAACAGGGTGTTAAACACATCTATTGGCCTGGCTCTCAGTGGTGCTGATATTTCTTTGTCTGAATCTGAAAATCAGGATGGTTTTTCCCTAGGGAAAAAAAAAGATTGAAATTGATGAGTTCTGGGCACTTCACTGGGAGACATTAATCTCACTTGGAAAAGATGTCCCAGAGAGAGAGAAACCAGCAGAAGGTGGACAGTGTCAGGGTTGAGCTGGAGAACAAAGATTGTAGTGGCTCCCAGGAATTGCAGTGGCTCCCAGGAGGTGAGGGGCCAGAGGGACTAATGTGGTATTTAAGATCACAGAGGGGCTGAGCGAAAAACTGCTGCATTTCATGAGAACAAGGAGAAAAGAAGGTGAAAAGACAGGAGGCCTGAAGACCCGTCTGCCGTCTCCAACCTGTTCTATTGGGCCAGGTTATCGAAGACTCTGTCGCACCCTGTTCCAAAGACCCCTGCAGTACATCTTTCTGATCACTGTAGGGGGTCAAGGGCAGAATGTAACCCTTATGTTTGTTGTTGTCACTTCTCTGGGGGAAGGCAGGATTTCACAGCACTCTGAGTGGCGCTTGGGAAGATTTCACCACTCTGCAGCTGAGTACTTTGGACCATCCCTGCAACAAGTCTAACAAAGAGCAGTGCCCTAGTTGGAGTATGTTTGCAGAAAGAGATGGAGGCTCTGAGAGCCTTTGGCCCTCTATATCATGATTCTTATTTCTACCTTTTTTACATCATTAATGAAGGTTCCAAGAAACCTAAGTACTCTTTTAGTTATATGCATTTGCCCCATCAGTGACTGCCCCCCTATTAAATACCAGGGGTAAATAAATCAATAAGAAAGTAAAGAGCTCCGTTTACTTTTTATTAACTTTCATTGGAGCCACCAGGCGATAGATATTTTCTGGGGAGGCAGCACGGGTTAGAGGTGGTATCTAGCAGTTTAACATCCAAGAGCTGCAGCCCCAGACAACTGGCATCCCTGCCTGTGCCCTGCTTTCTCCTCCTCTCCCGCGGCGAGCGATGATGCACTGCAAAGCCTTGCACATTCCAGCTTTACACATTGTGTTTTTGTGCAGGAAATTTCACATCCGGGAAATGAAAGGCGAGCAAAGACGTGGAACGCAAAGGAGAGAATTTTTTTTTATTTTTCTGGTTGGAGCAAGTAAAACCCCCCTTGATTGGAGGATGCAATGGAAATTCGTGGTTGCCCCCGCCTCAAGCCCCGGGAACTTGCAGCCGGCGTTGCCCGGCGCAGCAGAGCTGGAAGCCCAGAGGGGGCAAGAAGCAGCGCCGAGGGGAGCAGGGGCTGCAGAGCCGGGTAGCTCGAAGGGGCGAGGGGAGGAAGGGGGCTGCACGGCCCCGGCCCAGCCAATCCCAGCAGCGATCACATCAATGCAAATAGGAGCACAATGGAGCTAGCAATAAGCGCGCTGCAGCCAAGCTTGAGAGGGGCTGCGCGTGGCTGACGGGCAGGCCGGCCAATGGCAGGCGGGCGGGCCGGCCAGGGGCCAGTGGCGGCGGCGCGGGGGCGGGCCGGGCCAGGCTAGGCTGCGCGCGCGGGGCGGCTGGCTAAACTTCACCAAATAATAGCTGGCTGGGCTTTGGCTGCCGCAGGAGCCATTTTAGGTAAGTTCTGCGCCCAACTTCGGCTGCGGCGGCTGCCCGGCGGTGCCGGGGCCGGCCTGGGTGCAGGGTGCCGCCCGATGAATGAACTCGGGGGCCGGGGCCCGCGCGGGGAGGACGACGACGGCGGC
>NC_133782.1:30967355-30983501 GCF_003597395.2 Chelonoidis abingdonii | reverse complement strand
GGCTCGGCCATGGCGGGGGGCTCCGTCCTTGGGCTGCGGCCCGGCCGGACGGGTCACACCTGTGCAGGCGGCGCGGCCCGGCCTGGCGCGTTGTGTTGCGGGCGCTCCCCGGGGCTGTTCCCCTCCCCCCGGCAGCGGTTGCTGTGAGGGGGGCGGGACCGTCTGCCCCGCAGAAGTTGTGGCCCGCGGCCAGCGCTCCGCCCTCCCGCAGCCCCGGCCCGCCGCACGGGACGATCCCTGGCCGGAGCTGGGTCGAGCCTGGTTGGTAGGTGCGGGGGCAGCCCGCCCTCCTGCCGCGGAGCTTTGCGCGCTCACCTGCCCGCGGGCCGCCAGGTGCGGGCATCCCTTGTTGGCCGTTGGGGGCGGGGGGCTGCAATTCTCCGGCAGTATACGAGCCCGAAGTGTGCCCCTGCCACGGGGGCTCTGTGACTGGCATAGTGCGATGTGAAACCAGCCTGATACCATGGCCCTGGGCAGTCCCTCCAAAGTGAGCCCGTGTGTAGTGACACGGGGCACTGCGGGCCCGGATGGCATCATACAGAAAATCGGAGCCAGTGACCCTCATAGGAAGTATGCTACAGTTGGAAGTGAAAGCAGGTGGTGTCCAGAGTCAGTACAATCTTATGTAAAGTATCCGCTGTGGTTGTATGTATGGGTCTAGGGCAACTGATGAGATTTAGGATCTTTGTTTACCAACCAGTAGTTAGGAATTAGATATGCCAGCAGATGTTGGGTACCATGCTACCTGAGTAGGATGGTGAAGAGGGCTGCTTTGAACATATGTATGGATTCAAGACACTGCTATGGCAAAGCTATTTAATAGTTACATCCGAAGAGGATCGGCAGTGCAACATTTCTGGCTGTCTATTCTGTATTTTGGTTAGAATTATAGCAAAGTAAATTAATAATTAAATCTTTAAACTGTAAGGCTAGCAGAGAAACCCCTTCAAAGGCCAGGGTACCATCTTTAAGGGCTTCCTGCCAACTGACCTATGGCAAGCAAGGTCATCTTCCACCTTGTATTGATTAGGAGAAATAAATGAATGCTATTAAGGAGCAACCCTTCTTACAGAAGCATCTAATCTGTTCTGCCTCTCTTGCTGTATGCAAAGCAGACACAGATCTGTTGTGACATTGCAGCCATGTCACAACGGAATGGCATCACTGGCACATTAGAGTCACATCTCATTCATGCTGCAGTCATCTCAGGGTTAGCTAGCAGTTATGTTACAAAGCTTTAATCCTAATCATTTTGGTGATTACTTTGTGGAATTATCTGTATCCTTACCAGTGACTTTACTGATAATCAGAATAGATTTTAGTGTTGATCAGTAGGATTCTTAGGGTAAACGTTCCGAGAAGTCAGAGAGAGACCTACAGACAATATAGAGATATTGCTGGCTAGTGGCACACTTAACGACTGAGGTTTTCTCTATTTATCAATTTACTTTCCTGACTATTGTGCTAAACTCACAGTAAAGTTAGTAGCTGAGGAGGATGAATACACAGACTCTGTCAAGGCACAAGGAGCTGGTCTTGCTGGGACAGCTGCTGGCCTTTGATGTGGGAAATCCTTTTACTAACTTTGGTAGGAAAGTGCTCGGTTTATTTCCTGAGTGAGTTGAGACACTTCTTGCAAAAACATAGTCTCCTCCTTCCCCTCTTTAGGAAACATAGCAGATGCTTTCTGGGGCTAAAGAATGTTGGGTTCCTATTATTAGGTCAGTAGAGTAGCAGAACAGATTGAATGGTGATGCATAAGGGTTAGATTATCACATGCACCTATATAGAAGGCTCTGATTCCTTTCTCTGTAATTGCTGGCGTCACTGAAGTGCTGTCTTTGGGAATGGCCTGACTGTTAAGGGTAGTACTCCCAGACTGTGTCTCATTTCAAAGCCTTTCATTTACAGGTTTACAGTTGCTTGGCAGGTGGCACTGTTCATATTGCTGAATTGTCAGTGTCAGGTTGGTTAGAATATAGCAAAATGAGAGGGAAGGTTGAGCAATTCTCATGTGATCCCACTTCAGCATGTTAACGTTGTTCCCACAATCATATCCATGTTATAGATAAGAATGTAGCTGCTCCAGTGCTGTCTTTAGTCTCTTGTTTACTTCATTCAGGTGGCATCTCTGTCATGTTCTTCTCCAGAAGGCAGTTAATTTTGGACCACCCAGCACCATAAATGCTTCAAACTTTACGCTTTTACACAAGAAATAAATCTCTCTTGGAGAAAATTGGCTGGTTCACTTGTAGGTGCTGCCCCCTCTGCTCTAGTTCTGTTTGGAGCTGCCATATGCAGGTGTCCTCCTCACTGACTTGGTAGAGAAATTGTTCTTCCAGTACTGGCTTTTAATACTGTCTTCTCTTTAGTTTTGAGATGTTGAAGGTTAAATAAATTTAAGTAAATGAGCAACCTTTTAAAATCACCTGCTAAGGAAAGATCAGCAACTCCCTCTGGGGCCTTGGATGTGTCACTTGCATAATCTGTGCCTTAGTTTCTCCTCCTATAAGGAGTGTGTGTGCACATAGCAGAGATGTGTTGAAAGTTAATGATGTCTCTATAACACTTTGAAGGTCTAAAGTATGATATAGTATGCAATATTATTAGGATTACGTCTCAGCAAAACCTCTGTGGACACTTTATGTCAGGGGTTGGCAACCTTTGGCATGTGACCCATCAGAGTAATCTACTGGCAGGCCGATGTACGTTGACTATCTGCAGGCACGGCCCCCTGCAGCTCCCGTTGGCTGGGAACGGTGAACCGTGGCCAATAGGAGCTGTGGGGGGCCATGCCTGCGGATGGTCAACATAAACAAAATGTCTTGCAGCCTGCCAGTGGATTACTCTGATGGGCTGCATGCTGAAGGTTGCCAACTCCTGCCCTATGTAATAGCATTTAAAATGTTGCAAAATAAAAAGTAATATTTTAAATTGACTGACAATGCAAGCTTGGTTCTTCACTTATTGGGATCTGCAGACAATGCCTTGAAACTGTTGCTTTCTGTTTTTCATAACATCCAAAGCATCTAAACACAGCCATGGATTGCAGTATTTCTCAGAAAGTAGCCGTTTCTTTTCAGGGGTCACTGCATCTGCGTTAACAATTAACTAGCTTGACCCTCTGAAATTAGCTAACTTTTTGCACCGTTTTTCTGTGGTGTGTGACTAAAGTATGTCCTTTTTGGAGGGTGTCATTAAGCTTTGTCACTATCTATTTCGGTGTGTTATATAGCAGTTTGCTAGGTGGAGAGAACTGTGCCTTATTTAACTAGTTACATTAACCCTTCTTTCCATTCTCTTATGTGTCAGAATTAGGAAATAGACTCTTTCTGTGCTACCAGTCTTCATTAGTAGTTGATTTCAGTAGTTTTCTGGGCCCTTTGTCAATGTTGCTAGATCCAATAATGTGTATCTTTTTGCACTCCGCTGATTTCTAGTGACTCAGTGAATTGTTGGTGTTCAGAAATGGAGATGTTCTTTATGTTGCACTGTTGCATCTCTGAATGAGAAACAAATGCCTAAATTTCTTTCCCTAGAATTGTGGTTTCATAATTTTTAAGATTAATATCCCTCGAGGGAGTCTTAATATTTTCTCCATAATAACTTCTCCAGGGACGTAAAGTTTTACAGGTAGATGATACAAAGTATTTTGTTTAATGGTATCTTATTTCTAAAGTCATTTGCTCATGCATACTAACTCATTTTAAAGAGGGTAGCAGCTAGACTTCTGGCCTTGCAAAGCAACGAGACTGTTGACTCAGGGGCTTTTGTGCTTTTGTATGAACTTGTGGGGTTCTGGCCTGAGTTCTTGGAGATAAGAGCTAGTATCTTGCACATCGATTTCGAGGAGAGATTTGCTCTTGAAAAGGGGAGAGGGAAGGATTGATCAGGCTCCTGTTCCTGGTGATCCATTAATAAAGGAATGTGGATTTGGTGTGTTGGGTACAAGGGAAGCAGGCTGGTTCCTAAGACATTCTCTGAAGTTGTCTTAAAGGAACACTGCTTCCTGTGAGCCCTAAACTTGGATTCTGTCCAGAGGTCAACAGAGCCTTACATGAGTAGAAGGGATTTTTAATTATTACTTTAATTAAGAGTGAAAGCTCTCTTTGCTTTCAGGGAGGTAGATTTTAACCCTCCACTGAAATGTTTGAAAGGCAGATACTGCAGCCTTGTGCTACCACCTGGAAGCAGAGAGAGAGCTGCTGCCAGGATGTGGAAGTGCCCAGTGTCCAAGCTGGATGAAGTGCAGAAAGCAAACTCCACAAAGGGAGTAACCTGTGGGCGTTTAGTAACAACCACCCATGGATACAATGGTGGCCTATTTTGATTTAAGACACCTCAAAAAAATATTCCTCTAGGCTCTTTGACAAATAATAGAAAATCAGAGTTACCTTTGCCCCCAAAGCGATGGTACTGTACACTAGATATTATTGCAGTTTGTTAGTATATTGGTGGTTGCCCCAAGGTCCTGACTGGCATGGGGGTCCCAGTGTGCCAAGTCTCTACAGGCACCTGGGGATAGCAATGCCTGCCCTAAAGAGCTTGCAGTGGAATTTCTAGATGGCTAACTGAGTGAGAGAGTTGGGGACAATCTTGCTGACATTGTTACAAAAGAATGAGTCTTCAGAGAAATGCAAAAAACTTGTGTGTGTGTAAGCTCATGATATTAAAAAACATCTCCAAAATCAAAAAATCTCAGATTCCCTTAATATTTCAGGCTGGTAGAATATTTTCTATCTATGTGTTAGGACAATGCATCCAACCATCTCAATTTTCCCTTGTATGGGATTATCTAGCATGCAGTCTAGCAATCGAACAGTATGTGGCTATTATTATTTATTTAATATTGATGATGTGGTTGTGCCCGGAGGAACTGCTTTCAACTCTGCTCTTGGGTTTTAATGCTCAAGACAGGCACTTGATGGTCAGGTAGGAGAATGTTTCCTGGGTGCTATTCCAGCAGTTTGTGAGCTCCCTGGGGAAGTAAGTGAGAATTGAGGGTACTGTGCCTTTGGTAGGAGGCATACCTCACCTGTTGAGATTGAGCCCCAAAAGCTTCAAGGAGAGGTAGGCACTTGAATGACGTTATTTAGTTAATAGCATATAGGGATGTTCATCCCTTCACCAATGTAAGGCCCCTTTCCATGAAGGAAGTGAGGCAGTTGGCCATTGTGCTTCAGCCAGAAACTGTTTCCTTACTGCTTGGGGAGTTGTATTCTCCAGAGGCAATAATACCTGGTTTGCAATGGGTGTAAGCTCCACTGTGAAATGAGGAACAATGGGAGGAGCAAACCTGCCTAGCCATTCTAAATATGGAGGCAAGTGAGGGTGAGTTCAATAGTGTGTGTGGAGAAAGCTGCATGCCAATGGAGTTTGTTTTTAATCACAATGTGCTGTTTCTAAAAGTTGTGCAGAGAGGCCACTAGTTCCAGTTTATGTTCCTAGTGTGAGTACATGCAGTGTTCAGGTTGCACAGTGACAGTAAATAAAAGTCAAGACATGCCAACCATAAGCATCTCACAGTGGCGTTATATGGTCCCTGCTGCATGCAAGTTGTATTTGCCATTCATCTCTCTCATTCTTCATGTACTTCAATTTATTTTTGTTAATATTTAGTATATTACAGTTGCTATAGGATCCCTAATTTCCACAATTTGCCTTTCTCCCTAACTTTGACTGCACAGTCTTATTGTTGCATTAACAGTTTTTAGCTTTTAATTTTCTTTTCTTTTTTTTTAATTCTGTGATGTTAAGATGTAACCCTCTCCAGCCAGTAGCTCACTGGGAGGGATGGACTTGGATGGGGCCAGAGGCTGGAACTCTCTTGGATGTCTGCCTTGAGACAGCTCTCAGCCAGGTTGGGATTACAGAACAGCAGCTTCTTGAGTCACTTTTGGGTGGCTGCATCCTTGCCACGGAAACGTCTTTTTGCAGATGGAACTGAGGAATGTGTGAGGGTATAGCAAATTTCTGAGACCCCCAAAGTCCTGTGAGTTTTGGAGCCCAGTTTGCTCACGTTAAAAAACCAATCAACCAATGACTCTTAGGACTGAGCCCAGACTGGGAAAGCTTCACCCCAAAGGAGAGTTGTTCTGAGTGTCCAAAATGGATGTGCAATGGAATCTTCCGTACTAGGAGCACTACCAGCACAATGCAGACATCCCTGCTTATTCCAAAGGGTGCTAGACTCTTCCAGCAAAAGAGAAGAAAGTAGAGAGGGACAGTAGATTCTCAATCTGAAATGGACCATTAGATCATCTGGTCTGACCTCCTTCTATATCCTAGTTAAAAATGTGTGTCTTATTTCCAATCTGATAGGTAAGTGAATGTGAGACAGCTGCTCTAGGATATGCTGTGAGGGGACATGGGGCAGGTGTGCTGGGATACCACTCTAGCTCAGGAGGAAACACTGTGACACAAACAGGGAGAGGGTGTGGGGGTGAGTTGTTAAAGGAAAAAACCCTAACTTGAGAGGGTCTCTTGGAAATTTTAGGTGCCTTATTTTTGGTGCTCAACTTGAGACACCTTGGATAAAACTCTGAAGTGGTGAGCGCTCCCAGCTCCGGCTGAAATTGATGGGAACCTCCCTGAATTTTAGACTCAAGGTGTCTCTAATTGGCACCCAAAACCAGTGGCTACTTTCAAGAATTTTGACCCATGTGTATTTATTAAAAACCTACATTTGTCATGAGGATTTAGGAAGCAAATTGTCCTTTGTTGTATTAAACCTCTCTCTTCGCAAGCCATGGAGGAAACTGAAAAATTGGGGTTGGTCACTTACTCTCATTTACACTGGAGGTTCTATGGTCTCTCCTCCACTTGCATGTGCCCTTTTGAGTGAATATACACATTGAGCTCACTTAAACTATTTCTGGCATCATTGTAACTGGTTCCAGGTGTGTTCTCCTTATTACATATTGACAGTTTTGCTCAAACAGGTAGTCTCTCTGAAACCAGAGTGAATTTCTTAAGTACAGCCACTAGGCACACACAAACCCACACAATGTACATTCCATCCCAAAATGAGGCCAGCACTAGGTTCTGGGTGAAGTTTTATCTGCCCAGAAGTCAGGAAATTCCAAGTGATTGGTTCTTAGAACTCTTAACTCTGCTCTTTGCACATATATAATAAGTCATTAAGGTTAACCCTACCTACAGAAATAAACATCAGTGCTTTGCTACTTATGAGGAGTTAGTACTTCTATTCCTATGGAAACCATAGCCTTGAGTTTCCTGGCTTTTGTGCATGTAAACACCTGAAACATAATGCTGAATTAACATGGGTTTTAAATTTAATGTTCTTGTTTTTTTTTTTTTTTTTTTTTACAAAATAGTGATTAAATGCTTTGTGTGTATTTGTTAAATATCTGGGAAGAGAGAAGAATGGAGTTCTTTCTGAGATTCTTAGGTAACTGTCTGGATCCAATACTCAGTGCTTGCTTAAGCCAGGAAGGAAAATATGTTGTGTGTGTGTGTGTGTGTACAGTGTGCTGCTCTTTTTTAGTTTATCTTTTAAAGGTTTGGAAAACCTACTTTTTTTATTGATCTGTCTTGGTTCCTGTGTGGTGCCCTTCACGGGGTATGTTTGAGCATTTCCCAGAATACACGTCTGAGCACATGAAGCCATATATGTTTCACTGTCCTTGCTCCAGCCAGTCAGGCCTGGCGCTGTTTGTTCTTGGTGTGGTGTTATTGTGGGCAGGCTGACGGGAGCAGCGCTTGCAGTTATCTGTGAAGACACTGAGGTTTGTGGTCACCCTGATCTTTCGATAGACAGTTACAGATTCGTGGGCCAGTCATCGAGAGAGTATTTTCTACACACATACAAGCCTAGTTCTGGAGGGCAATGGTTACCTCGAATCACTGGAATGTAGCTGGGTTGGCCACTCTTGGAGTTAGCTTGGGCCAGTCCCATGAAGTGTTTGAGAGATGAGGACTGAGCTCTTGAATTTGCCCTGGTATCCCACAGGAAGCCAGCATATAAAGTGGCTTTCTGCTGCCTGTGGTGCTGTGTGGATGGCTGCATGTTTAATTTAATGTAGCTTTTTCAAGGATGGTGGTTTCATACCCAGGTGTAACGGATTACAATAATGAGTCCTGCAGGCTCTGAGTGCTATGCCTAAGTCTGACAGGAGGGAGGGTGCAGTGCTCTGGGCAGCTATCGCTGGAAAGGGAGTTCTGTGGCTGTGTGTCCAGTTGCTTTATGAAATGCAGGCAGACACTGGGGCCACAAGCTCCCCTGCTGAGCTGACGGTGATGTTAGAGAGGTGCTAAGCTCTTAGTGCTTCACTCTCCCCACCAGCCTCTCCTTGATTTTCCTGGTTTCAGCTGCCACTCTGAGTCACTGCTCATGGAAATGGTGCTGCTCATGCCTGATATGAAGGAGGGTGGTCATCTGAGCATGGCCAGCCAATATCCATGCTGTCCTGATGTCCCCAGTGACTTGAAGTAGATGAGAGCCACGTGAGGGAGAGGATGGATCCCAGTGAGATGAGGGCTGCTGTAATGGAGCAACAGGTGACCATCTTTACTGGGTGAGGGCTGAGGGGAGCTGTGGAAGCCATCTTGGTGTGATCCTGGTAAGCCTGTCCCATCTCTGAGTGGGATGTGCCGAGGACTTGTTGAGATGCTGGGCAAAGATGCTGGGCAAAGAGATCTGGGCAAGTCACTGTACCTCTCTGGGTGTCATTCCCCATTTGTAAAATGGAGATAACTTGTCTGCCACACCCCACCCCTGGGCTGTGGGGAGGGGGGGATGCCATGGTGATGGCAGCCACAGAGCATCTAAATAGAGGTTGTCAGTCACTAGTGCTGCCTGCCCACTCCTCTTTCACTGATTAGCAGGAGCTGGTCAGATGGCTGTCTATTCATCTCTGTGAGCCTGTGGACTGGCTGCAGGTGTCTCTAATGATCAGCATTCTTGGTGGTAACTGGCGTTACCTGTGGGTGTTTCTGCCACATACGCTTTGGATTGGAGAGGTGAGATGTTGGGGTGAGTTGAGGGGTTCCCCATGGATCCAAAGCATGGCCAATGTGCTGTGCACCTCTTAGCTGCCAGGAGGGGCACAGCAATTCTCCAGCAGAGAGGAGTGTGAGAGCATAATGCTTCCTGTTGAGGGTTTCAGGGCTTGCAATGGGCTAGGTTCTGTTGGAAAGGGGATTCTGTAAAAATGGCCTCCCAGAGCTCCATGTTTATCATCCCTTCATCGCTAGCTGCAGATCATATGTGCTCGGTTTTATGATTGAAAAGATGTACACACCACCGGTTCTGCATAATTCCCCAATCTGGGCTCGCTCTTTCTCCAGTAATGAAAGTACTGCAGTCTGCCTTTGTGACACCTGTGCATTCCCATTAGCCTTCCCTGGGTTTGTACAGGTCTTACCAATTGGAACTTAGGCATCTTCAAGAAAATTGGTTGCCAAGGAATCCAGCTGCCTCTTCTGGACAAGCGTTGTTGACTCTGCAGGTCTGACAGGAGTTAAAAGCAATAAAACTTCAATTAATAAAGTCATCTGACTCTGATGCTCATTGGGGCAAGTCTAGAGTAAGAAGGGCTGCTTCTCAGTAACCACTTTTCAGAACATTTCATTTATCTTTTCAAAGGTTTGAAGTTCTATAATAGGTGCATATCCAGAGCTCTTGACGTGTAGCCTGCGCATTACATATTACGACCTAAACATACACACAAGCCTGCCCATGAATGTGCGCCCCTGACCCACACCTTCCTCAACAGCTGGAACAAGCTTTGCAGAGTGCTTGGAAGGATGAGAAAATGAAGGGAGTGGGGAGAGGTTCCAAAATGAACATCCAGACAGCAACCTGCTAGCAGTACCCTCTGTTTGGTAACGAGGGACACCAGCTCAAGTGACTCTTAAAACATGCTAGAATACATGACACACATAGGCATGAGGACAGTTGCCACAGAGCATTTCCTCACAGCATTTCCGGCTGGAGGGATTCTCTCCCAGTGGTTCCAGGATGTTCCAGTGCTTTTGGGATGAGAATAATGAGAACTGTCTTCTCAAAGAGTAACTTCAAAAATCAGTTCGGAGCCCCTAGAAATGTGGGCTTGACCGGGAAGTGCTTTGCCAGCGATATGGTGGGGTCCCTAGGGTGAAGGATTATATGGTAGAATAACGTTATTGCCCGAGGGGTGGAAACATTACTTCTAAGGGGCTGCAGTGGCTGCAGCTGGAGATGGGAACCATTGCTCCGTGAAGGGCACTTGTTAAACCCAGAGGACAATAGATTTTGCTTCAATGTTCTCAACTGCCCATGTTTCTATAGAGCCTCAGGTGCAGGCTGAGGCTCTAGGCTCAGAGCAGCTGCTGCCATCTTGGATTAATCCTTCTGTGCTAGCTTCTCTTCGTCTCATGGTTTGTTTGTTGTTTTTTTTTCCTAGTACAAGGGAGGCTACAAAGCATCGGACAGTCAGGGAGCCCCTCAAATGTGGCACAGACTGTGGTACATCTATGTAAGATTGACTGTTTCAAATCCTGGGTCTCTGCAATGGTTGCTTGCCCCTTTACTGCCTGCTCCTCTGCTGTCACATGGACAGTATGCCTGGTAAAGAATTTCATCAGGCTGTGTGGTGTCTGTAAGCCTCACCCCCAGTAGGGGGAAGCATGAAGAGTACCGCCAGAGCAAGCTCCTGGGGAAAAGCTACCCAAGTTGGACAAAGTACCTCCATGAGTGCAGGAGACTTCTCACTTCCAGAGGGAACGAAGTGGGCTCCCTGTCCTGGGAGCCAGGTGTGCAAGCAGATGAAGAGGGGGTGGGGCCATAGTGCTACTGCCACCTGTCTGCTTATTTGGCTAGTGACTAGTGCCATGGCAGGTGTCCTTGTATTCCTGGCATCGTCATAACTTGTTCTGCCTCCTCTACCCCCCAGATCCCTGCATGTGAGTTTATACGTGTAATTCTGCTCAGGGCTGAAACTTAATGTCCAGGCTATAATCTAGGCCCTTGGGAACAGGAGCTTACAGTGGCAGCATTGACCCAGCTTTGCATAAAGTGCCCTCACTTCTCAAGGCTGCTTTAACATGGCTTATAAATAACAATTCAAAATGCACAGTACACATCCTGCAGACAACATACTGTGTGTGCAAAGTTTATTGCCCCGTCCTAAGAGCATGCAGCATAGAGCCCAGAGAGGTACAGGGATGGAGAATGGAGAGAGTGGTCTTAGAAAGAATTCCTCCTGCAGTTCCACTGTGCGAGTCTCTGGTGTGAGTGCCCTGGCATGTAGTGCACTCGACAAAAGCAGAGCAAGGCTTGTACTCACTAAGCTGTGTGTAGTGCAGTGACACATCAGAGAGCAGGGTTCCTATTTTGCTAGGCACTGTGTAAGATGGTCTCTGCCCTGCAGAGCTTACAGTCTAAAAACCAGCTAAATGGCCTTAATGTAGACAGATTTAAAGGCTGTCTGCCATGATGAGCTTGTGCAACCTGGTAAATATTTACTAGAGGAGAATCTGGTCAGTAAAATATGAAATATCTGTTTCTGTGGTTCACTTGTTAGGGGTAAGGTCATCCCTATCAGGATCTCCCAGCAGGGGTTACACTCTGCTGCAGTGTCAGAGACGGGCAGGATACTGATGTCTATAGCCAAGAATCTCAATGCATGCTAGAAACATTAGTTCAGTTTCTCAACCTCCCATGAGATAAGGTATTTTTGTTATCCCCATTTTACAGATGAGGGAACTGAGGCACAGAGGGTACTTTGTTGAGTCAGTTATTGTGGAAACTGGGTGCTGAGTGCAGCCACATGAGAATTTTTCTCTTTTCTGGCATCTGACATCCACTGTACTGAGTGGATGACAGGACCTGGGAGGAGAGGGCCAACATTTTTCAAAAGTGGTCTGTGTTTTGGGGTGTCTCAGTCTGTGGGTGCTCAACTTGGGACATGTAATGCTTGATTTTTTTCAGAGGTGCTAAGCCTTTGACTAATAACCTTTATGGGAGCTGCAGATGCTCAGCACCTCTGGAAAGCCTGTGTCTAAGTGAAAAACTTTGGTCTAAGTAACTTACATAAGACCACACACTGAATTCATGGTGGAGATGGAAATAGAAGTCAAGACACCTAAGTCAGCTCCCTGTTTCAGCGGGAGTGTGGCATTGTTGTCCAAGCTCTCAGGTTAAGGCTCAGGGCTGTGCATCAGGCCAGCAGAAATACAATCTTTTTCCTTTCAGACAACAATGTTATTGTCACTCTCTTTTGTGATAAAGCTGCATCAAAAGTAGCTGAAGGTTGAATCATGGCTATAATTGTCCCTCCATAGTGTGTGGAGCCTTTGTGGAATGTGAGGAAAATGGATTTAAGTAATAGTAATTTGAAGTAATGGTCAATTGAAACTAGTAATACTGCACATGCTAAGTAAACCATCTTGAGTATGTCTACATTGCAACCAAAAAAACCTGTGGCACTGGGTGTCAGATCCTGGGTCAGATGACTCAAGTTTGGGTTTATGGGACTAAAATTTGCAGTATAGATGTTCTGGCTTTGACTGGACCCTGGGCTTCAGCCTGAATCTGAATGCCTACACTGCAATTTTTAGACCTGTGGCCTAAGCCCTGCAAGGCAGAGTCAGCTGACCTGGCCAGACAAGGCTGTGTTGTGGGTCTTATTGCAGTATAGACGTTACCTTGTGGTTCTGGTCTGAAAAGTGACAACATGGCACTGTGAGGCTCCACGTTCTTTATGGCTCTCAGTCAAATTTACTGGGTGTACAGAAGGGGTTTTACCAGCAAGATCTGTAAACTCCACTGAGGGTCTGCGGTCCATGCTGAATACTGTCCTGCTTGTGCACCATTGCCAGTAATAAAGGTTCTCTGAGTGGAATGATGCTGTTGGTGACACCTGGGCAAGGCCTTCAGTGGGGTTGTGCTGGTGGCCTAGAGGTTGGAGTTCATTTAACATTTCCCACAATGCATGAGCTGGAAAGTCTCTAGAGCAGTTGATGATGCTGCAGGGATGACAGCAGTTAAAAGCAGCATAAAATTATTTATTGGGTAGCCAGCATTGTAGCTCTGCCCCAGTATACACAGGCAGCAGATCTGTGCAGAAAAGTGTGTTTTTACAGACTCCTCAGAATGGAAAGGCACTTCAAAGCTGGGAAGTTGTGCTTTGTGGGAGACTGCATGTGTGTGCATGCATGGGTATCCTGGCAAGAATGCTGTCACCGTACAAAGCTTGCCTTGAGTCTGCTTCCTAACCTAACCCTTTGTGCTTTATGAGAGCATTAGTGCCCATGCTGAATCTGGCTTCTGGCTCAGAAGCCCCTGAGCCTGGGAGCAGTGTTCCCACTTAACAAAATTTATTCCTTGCGTGTATGTAAAAAATCATGTGCATCAATATGGAGGTGATGTGTGGTAGGGGTAGGCCCAAGGGGTTTGGAGTGTGGGAGGGGGCTCAGAGCTAGGGCAGATGGTTGGGGTGTGGGAGGATGAGGGCTCTGGCTGGGGTGGGGATGAGGGGTGTGGGGTGCAGCTCAGGGCTGGGGCAGAGGGTTGGGGTGTGGGGGGAAGAGGGCTGTAGCTAGAGGTGAAAGCTCTGGGGTGGGGCCGGGGATGAGAGGTTCAGGGTGCAGGAGCAAGCTCAGGGCTGCGGCAGAGGGTTGGAGTGCGGGCTTTGGGGTGGGGGTGGGGGTGTGGGGTGCAGGCTGCACCAGAGCTGTGGTGGAGAGAGAGGACTCCCTACCTACCCCTCGGCCCCCTCTTACCGCAGCAGCTCATGGTGCCTTTCCCTGGCTGTGGCAAATCTGGCAGGGTCGGGGCAGGGGCTCCCTTCTCTTGCCTGCCTTGTGGCTGTGCAATGTACAGGGAACTTAGCTTGGAAGGGCTCTTCCTTCTCCACGTCTGCAGCACCTGCCCCCTGCTGGTATTGGGAGGCCTCTGGGCTCTCTTGGACACAAGCCCCAGATATTCAAAGCAGTTGGTTGGGGTGTGGATTCCCAGGACAATGAGGAGAAGGTGGAAAATAGGGTCCAGGCTTCTCTTTGACTGTCTTATCCTGGCAGGTGAGCTGGTCATTCTCTAGCTCCCTATCTGAGGAGCTCCAATTTCACTTCCACCATCTCCTAGCACATTTCACAGCCCTGCTGCCTTCATGGAGGTCCTGCGTGGTCCTATAAATGCTGTGCCAGGCCATGTGTTAATGGCATGGTCACAGAAGTGGGTGTTCCCAAGATGTTCTGCCCTCCCACTGCATGCAGGAAGTTTCTATCTTTGCAAGAGTCAGCTTCAATTAAAAAAAAAAATAAAAAAAATTAAAGGTAGGAAATGAGATGCTAAAATCACCCATATCCAGGAATATGGACTTACTGTCTGCAGAGGATGCATGCGTTTCTCTTCTGCTCCCCCAAGGAAAGCTCTGCAAGGATCATCCTGAGTGCAGCTGTGGCCTTCCCTCCCACTTATAGGCAGTGTGAATTGGGGGGCAGCAGCCTGTAACCAGGGCCGGCTCCAGGCACCAGTGGAGGAAACACATGCCTAGGGTGGCATTCCATTCATTTTTGGGGCAGCACAGTCTGAGCGACATTTTTGCTGGGGACGGCAACAATAGTAGAGCCGGCCCTGCCTATAACCCTGCAGATCTGGGATGTCTCCGTCCATGGCCTATCTCTGAGCACTGCCCTCTGTCTGGGAGCAATGTGCACTATCAAGTGTTGGATCTAGCTCAGTGATTCTCAGACTTTCTGTATTGGTGGCCCCTTTCATGCAGCAAGCATCCCCCCTCCTTTAAAATTAAAAATAGGGGGAGGAGTAATTTAATTTAATTTTAACAGGGGCTTGGGCCTGTCAGCCGCATGGATGGCCAGGCTCCAGCCTGTCGGCCCCATGGGGCTGATAGCTTGTGACCCCCTGAGGGGTCGTGACCCCCAGTTTGAGAACCCCTAGCTCCTAGAGGACTTGCTCAGTGAAAAACTCAGGGTTTCAAGGAGAGTAAGATGTGGGATTGATGGCTCCTCCCATCTTGCTGCAGAGGGCTGGGTGGGCTCCCAGAGAGGGAGGAGCAGATTTAACAGCCACTTCCCCCACCCCCCGTCACCACTTACACATGCTTAGACTCCTCCCTGCCTGTTGTGCTGGAGGAGAGGCACACCTCCCGTGGGTGTTTTCTGCCAACTTTTCATGGACTACGTTCAATGTAACGTTGTTCAGAAACAGCATATCAGAATCTGATTGCTGAGAACATGAAGGGTTCTCTCAGCCTGGTGACATAGATGAACTCCCACAATGGAATGCATTCATACTTAGGGAGGAGAGCAGTCAGAGAAAATGCTACATCTGTGCAACATGGCTGTGCTAATGCTGCAACAGAAAATGAATTTGTGGTGCCTCCTGACATTTGGGTGCTAGATTGCTCCTCTGGGACTTCATTTCATTGGTACCATCATGGAGAGATGTGGGTGCAGGTCCACCTGCTGTAACTCTATGTTGGGAGAAGGTGGGCATTTTTATGAGCATGCACCAAATGGTGATTTCAGACAACCATAATTTCATGATCCTGTAGCCGCTGATTGTGAGAAGTCAGAGGGGAAGCAAATAAACTGCCATATGCTAGGCAGTTCTTAGGTAGAAGGACTGAGATGGTGGCCTGTGGACCTCTGGGTCAAGCCTCCTCTGAGGTTAAGGGATGTCTGCCATCACTTGCTGCTGGAGCCTGCCTGCTGGCGTTCTTGCCACCGTGCCATCCATGCCTGCTTGGAATAGGTGCTCAAAGCTGCAGTGCCCCAGCTGCAGGCCAGGGGCTGTGGTTGGCTGTCTCTCACCTGCCAGCTCCCTTTTACTGTCAGCACAGCTGCTGGGCTCCATAGAGCTGCTTTTTCAGTTTTCCCTTGCTGCTGCTGAGGATTAAAATCCACACCGGATTAAACTGCCTGAGACCCACAAGCCATTGTCTGGAGCCTGATTCTTGGCCAGCTGATTTAAAGACACTAGAATTAGGTTCGGTTGAAGGAGAAACCTGTGACATGCATGGCTGCTCCCCACCACAAGGGCAGCTGAGTAGGAGATGCTGAGTGTGATGGAGTAGGGACTGTCTGTGTGGGGAACGGGAAAGCAGGGGATGTCTGTAGGTGAGGGACAGGTAGTCAGGTTGTAATGTGAGCCGGCAGGGGGGAGGGGGAGCTGCTGGGCGG
>NC_133782.1:30947114-30963106 GCF_003597395.2 Chelonoidis abingdonii | reverse complement strand
ATCAGATCGATCTCTCTCATCCCTTGAGGAAAACAAACTCCAGGCCGATCATCTCGTAGGCCACTTCTCACATTTTATCCAAGCAAACTGATGAGGTTAAAGACTATGTGGTGAGCTTGTCAAACCGGACTAATCACCCGGCTTACTCTCATGTGAACAGTGATGAAAACCATACTACTGACAGGGGAATGTCTTGTTGGCCGTGTTCTGACACTGGAGGCAGGCGATGATACCTCTATTGTGATCCTATTCCCTGACCAAAGCTTGTTCCCCCCTCTAGTGCATATTTCCCTATCCTCTGTACCACTCTCGGCCATGCACGCTGAGTCACGATTGGTGCTGTCATCTGCTACCACAGCGTTTTACTCAACCAGCCTGTGACTCACTAATTTTGGACTTCCACCAGGGGGTGTTAAGACATGGGACCTACTCCATTCCCCTATAAAACAATATTCGCTCCTCTACTAGTCTGGCTGCCGTGTTCATATACCGGCTGCCCACGGACTGAAAGAAGAAAGCAGAATACTGGACTATTGGGGGGCTGATGCTATCATATCTTTTCCAGCCACTTCGCCGGCCTCGCCCATTGCTGTCCCAATGAAGGGTTGGTCATTCTTCGTCCGTGGTACGTTACGACAAGCTCATTCTCAACCATATCAGCCCTCCCATGCCCATCCTGACGACGCCCTAGACAAACTGATGACGTGCCTGGTCTGGTACTCACCACCATGATCCTTACCAAGGCTACTGCACTGCCGCGACCACTATGCCACTTAACCTTATCTACCCCTGGGCTCTCTACAGTTCTACCCCCCTTTGCCCTCAAGAGCACCGCCACCATTCCAGCCCTATTGATCAGCTCACTTAGGGGATGAGATCTGGCCAATTGACGACATCTGCTCTTCGCAACCTGGTAGACCATTTCCCAGGTACCCATCCTGAACCGATATTGGGAGGGGTTAACTAAAGCTGAGAAGGTCGGGGTGATGCAATATCTTTACTGCCACGTGGCGGCTGCCTGAAGCAAACCGCCAGTGGAACTCAGACTGCCGCCCAACCAAGAAGCAGGACCAGCCTTATTGAGGAACTATCGAATTCATCTTCCGCACTTAGCACCATACGGCCCATCATCTAACTTGCAAAAAGGGGAAGCCAGACAATATCTGACCGAGCCGTGCCCAGAGACTTATACCCGGCGTAGAAAGAGCTGCGTGCCATTCGACCCAATTTTACAAACCTTTTATGTGCCCGACGCCTCAGACCGACTGCGTGTTGCAGGAGATGAAAAGGGAGACGACACCCATCGTACGACTGATAAGAGCTGTACCCGGACGAAACTACGGCCATCGAGAAGAATGCCTGGCCATGTGTGCCCTTAAGAGCGTAGAGCCATATCTCTCTGGCGGACACTTCCGGTCACAGAACACTCTCCCCTGACCTGGCTGCACCACAATAAAGCCAACGCCAAACTCCTGAGTGGAGCCTGTCCCTGCAGGACTATGACATGGACGTGGTCCATTGTAAGGAAGTCCAACCTGATAGCGGACGCTTTGTCCCGAGAGCCCTGAATTCCCAGGTCACTGGCAGAGGACCCCGCTCAGTTCAGTTCCGAAGGAGGTGTGATGAGTAGGGACGTCTGTTGGGGAACGGAAAGAGGGGAGTGTAGGTTGAGGACAGTAGTCAGGTTGTAATGTGTAGCCGGCAGGGGGGAGGGGAGCTGCTGGGCGAGGAAAGAAACAAAAGGGTTTTCGGCCAGAAGAAAGGGAAGAGAGGACAGTTGGGTCGGGCTATGGGGGAATTTCAGGGATCCACTGGATCACACCGAACCCCCAAAGACTCAGGGAGTTCGGGACGGACTGTGCCTGCAAGCTCTGCTGTAACCTGTGTTCCTGCTGTCCAATAAACCTTCTGTTTTACTGGCTGGATAAAAGTCACTGTGGGTCCCAGGAAGAGGGGTGCAGGGCCAGACTCCGTGACACTGAGGATGGGCGAGGGAAGAGAGATGTAGCTGGCACTAAGCTAGGATACAGGCGGTGTGTGTGTTGTGGGGGGCAGTGTTTGGGTTGATGCAGTGTTACCATGGCCGAGGGCTCACTGTAACAGGAGAAGAGCAGTGATTCCTTCCAAAACCCTGCTGTCATTCCCACTTCTCAGTCTGGTGACTAGCGGTGGTGTCCATTCCTGCCCGGGGAGATGCCGTAAGGTCCCCTCAGCCTGGGAAATACAGCAACGCAGGGCCCAAGAGGTGAACAGTGAGGGGATGAAGATTTTCAGGGCTGTTGCAGGACAATATTTGCTTTCATTTGAGTAGCTTCTTATCCAAATAATAGAACTTTAATTTACAGCAAGTCTACAGATCAGCTTTCTTACCTGTTCCCAGGGTGAGGTACACTATCTATGTCCCTTCTCCAACTGTCAGATTATCCAGTAGGCTTGGTACTCATTGCTGCATGCCTTATCATGTGAAGACATAGATCTAACCCTCCTCCTTGTTTGGTGGTTTTCATTTCCCTTGAGCTGAGATGTCCTGCTCAGACTCCTGGCTCATTGCAGTGTTCACAGTGAGGTGAGGAGGGTTCCCAGGAAGGTTTGTTTTGTAAGGTGTCAAATGTCCTGTGTTCTACAGGGTTTGCAGTCACCAAATTGAGAGGGGAATGTGTGGTTATTTCTTGCCTGTCTGTTGTGAGTACTGTTTCTCATCTGCATTATGCCATGCTGCTACTTCCTTTCCCAGCAGATGGTGGTCGAAAGCTGGGTCCCAGGGATGATGTCAGTGTTGCTGCATGGATTGGCCAGCAGGGGACAGTGCATGGTGTAGCCAGGATCCTATTTTTCTCAAACGACCTAGAATGCCAAGTCTGAATGCTCAGCCGCAGGCAGTGCTGTGAAGTATCTCCAGATTTAAGATCAGAATATTTTAGGAGATGACAACAACCCTGAAGCATTAAATGTCATTTCTCCATTTCTGTGCACTTGCACAGCACTCTGAGGGAGCCCGGGCTAGGCTCTGCTCATGGAACTCCGCAAGGCATTTGCTCCCCAGCAAAGGGATCCCTCTGCTTCTGAACTTGGACTCCTACTTTGCCAGTCAATTGGGTTGCTCAGAACACATGCTGCAGTTCCCCACCCCCATCCCTGGTATAATATTGGCTGGGCCAGTGGACTTATTCCTACCAGGTTTCTGATGGTGGCATTGATCCAGGAAGCAGAGAATATGCACTGTTAGAGCAGCTGCTGGGATGACGAGGCTGACAATGAAAAGAAGAGTGCTCGGCTCACTGAGAAGCTAAAGTACAGGCCTACAGCTCCCAGGAATTGGGGATGTGGAGGGGACCTGGCTGCACGTGTGTGTGTGTGTGTGTGCGCGCGCTCATTGAAGAGGGAGATTCTTCTGCTTTGACCTTGTAGTGAGGTTACAGGCTCTCAGCCCTCTGCCTAGCAATGCTGCCATTTCCTTTCACTGAACTGCTGGATTATATTTCACTTGGAAAAATTGCACCCAAATAATCCCATCCCCTTCTCCACTGAAATTTAGGAATGAAGCAGGGTCTGGAGGAGGGGACTGCAGAGCTCTGGGATGGGAATTCAGGTCTTTGCTCCAGATTGACCATTTCCAGGGGGTATGGACCTCCTTTGATTTCTCAGACAGTGCAGTGGAAATGCAGTGGGGCTACTTCTCTGCTACACAAGGCTGGAGTTTTAGCGTGGATTTCCACAGTGAATGCATTGAGCAGCTGCAGATACATAAACAAATTCTGCTGCAGAAAGAAACTGTGGGGAGAGGCGGGTTCTGCTGCTGCCAGGGATGCATAAATGGACAAAATAACTCCTAATGGTGAACAGATGTCTCTGCCAGGTGCCTGGGAGGAGGGAGCCCCCATAATACAGCAGCCTGTAGAATGGCGAGTATGCAGTAGTTCTCAAACTGGGGGTTGGGACCCCAAAATGGATTGTGATCCTGTTTTAATGGGGTCACTGGGGCTGGCTTAGACTTGTTGGGACCTGGGGCCAAAGCCCAAGCCCCACTGTCCAGTGCTGAAGCCCGAGCCAACTGCGTGGGGCCAAAGCCTAATGGCTTCAGTCCTGGGCAGTGGGGCTTAGGTTACAGACCCCGTGCCTGGGGCTTCAGCCCTTGGGTTTCAGCTTTGCCACTTCTCTTCCCCCTTCTCCTCCTGGGGCAGCAGGACTCAGGCTTTGGCCCCTCCCACTTGGACAGCAGGGCTTGAGCAAGCTCAGTCCCACCTCCTGGGGTCATGTAGTAGTTTTTGTTTTCATAAGGGGATCATTGTGCAATGAAGTTTGAGAAACCCTGCAGTAATGTAACGGCTGTGAGGGGCATTGCCTTCTCTTAAGGAGAGGCTTTGCTGGGCCCTACTGCCCTCCTGGAGCAGCATGCTGATGTGCTGCATTGGTTAGATGGGGAGGGGTGAGGGAGGGAAATAGCCATCCATCTTAGCTGTGCCCCATTGCTATTTACAGACACTAAGATATCTTCTCTAATGCATCTTCCTTAGCAGAGTCCCTCTCACCACTCAAACCACAGGAATGTAGTTTTTTTTGAGTTCCTCCCGCTGGATTGCGCCAGAGGTAGCCCGGCTTCAAGCTCCAGTGGCTTTGCTGGCTGAGCCATGTCCAGCTGAGCAGCCCTGCCTGGGAACAAGAGCTGATAAGGTAGCAGGAACAAAACAGCCCAGGAGGCTGTGTGGGCCTTTCCTTTTGTTGTTCAGTGAATCAAAGAGGGTCTTGGAGAAGCCAAGCAGACTGACAAGGCAGGTAACCAGGGCCCGATGCATGTCCGCTAACACCTGGTCTGTGCCAGCAGCTCTTGCTGACAGCCTTGCCAGGCATGTGTGTTAGATACAGATGGCAGTTTTTTATTATCTATGTTGTATTTGTGCCTAGGGCCCAGCCCCATTGTGTTTGGTTGCAGTTAGCCTTTCTAACTGACATCTCTGACAGAACAGCTGCCATGGCATGGAGCAGTCAATGGCAGTGGGAGCATCCCTCCTGGTGGGTAGGTATTAGCGGTCTAGGAATCTCTCTGTGTTTCCCTACATGTACACCATTCTGTCACATGAGATCCAGCACAAAGCTCTGCTGATCTCTTCTCTCCCCTCCCCTCCTCCCCGCAAACTCTGACCTGTAGCTCCTGATGTCCCAGAGCTGGGCCCCACTGACATTAATGATCCTTAGCTGCACTCTCTGCTATTCCTGCCCTGGACCCATCCTAGAAGCAGACCACAAATGAGATATTTTGTCCCTCACCTCACTTCCAATTACACTTATCTCCTGTATTCACTTGCTTTGTATGGGTCCAATCCCCTGTTGTCTCTTTAGATTGGGGTGAGGGTCCTGGCACGCTTTGGGGTGCTATACAATGGGCACTGAAGAGTCTGGTTGGATCAGGTTTCCCAGCCCATATAACGGGATGTCCTGAGGGCGCCAGTCCTGTGTTCCTGGTCAGTGTGGAGATAAGAGGTGTTGTTTCTCTGCCATGGCCTAGTGTAACAGCTCTGGCAGTTTCTGGAATGCTGCTGGGATGGAGAGGGGCCCAGCAAAGACACTGATGTGAACATCTCCCTTGTGTAGAAGTCCTGAAACATTCATCCTGTGACCATCCACAACCAAGGTGGTGACAGCATAGGTCAGCCTGTGCTCCATGTTTGTTTGTTCTCAGGGTTAGTGTTCTGGTTATGCACCACTGACAGCCCAGGTCCTGTGCTGTCTCACAATGGGCACGGTACTGAGCTTTGCTGTGACTGGGGGAGATAGCACCCACTGCCCCTGGGATGGGATGGCCGGAGCTATATGGGGTTTGGTTTGGTTTAAGTTCTGCTATCTCTTCAATTGCCAGGGTTAGAAATGATGCCTGTTCACTTGGGGGGACCCACATACCTCACTAGGGGGGAAGAAGGGAAGGGATTAATGTCCTACAGGGAGGGCCAGGCTAGGAGCTGGCCAGGCTGAAGAGCAGCAAGGTGAGTGATTAAACAGGAAGGGAGTGGTTTGGAGCTCGGGGGGAAGGGACTCTTTCCCTGCTCCCCCAGCCCAGGGAGCCTGCTGCAGCCAACCTGGCAGTGGCCTGAGGAGTATGCGCTGCTTGAAGAGGCTCCTATCTGAGGTTGATTTCTCCCTCCTGTGTATATGTGGACTGATCAGAGCCTATGGGTACTTGATGCCGACTCAGTCCCTTGGGCTCCTGCTGTCTAGAAACAGGCCAGAGGCTTAAATTGTCCTTCGCAGCTCCTGGCCTGCATTCACAGGGCCATAAGCACAATTACAGACTGTACACCGGGCATAGCAGGATGCTTTCAGCATCCCAAGCGTCTTAGGCTAGTTGCAGCACACTACTCTACCAGCCCACCTCCATTCTGACATGCAGCTCCCTCGGCTGTTTCAGTGCTGCGTCTCTTCTGCGTGGACATTGCTCACAGTACTCTTAACAGACCCTCCACACAACAAACTCTTCATTTCACACAAGTAATCCAGGTATGAAATGAGACTTCACTCTTAAACTGCAGCTCTTTCTGGAGTGCAAGCCAAGAGACAGCTTATTTCTTTCAAAATCAGTACCCTCGTGACCTTTTTTTGTACAGTCCTTGTCTCTTCTTTATCTGCCCCTCTTGTCCATGGAGTCTAACCCCCTCTTTGGGGCTTGAACTAGGTCTGCTGAGTGTCTCTGAAGTGCTGTGCACATCTATGTTGCTATGCCTTTACAAAATCACTTCTCTGGGGTGGAAGCTGCAGGAGGCACTTTGGAGAGGGGGGGGGTGCACAGTGTCATGACTCAGTGGGACTTTGGTTAGCACCCTTTGTCGGGAAGAAATGCCATATGATCTTTAGTGGCACTCTGAAGCTGCTGTGGTGTTGCCAGCATTAATGTATCAGATCTTCTCCTGTGTCTGGACAGGGGAGGACCTCCTACCAATCTGCTGTGATATCTTGGGAACATAGCAGTAGACAGACTGGCACAGACCCAGGTCCGTCTACCCCAGGGGTTCTCAAACTGGGGGTTGGGACCCCTTGGGGTCACGCGGTTATTACATGGGGGGTCATGAGCTGTCAGCCTCCATCCCAAACCCTGCTTTGCTTCCAGCATTAATAATGGTGTTAAATATGTAAAAAAGTGTTTTTTTTAATTGATAAGGAGGTGTTGCATTCAGAGGCTTGCCTTGTTAAAGAGGTCATCAGTACAAAAGTTTGAGATACACTGGTCTAGCCAGTGTCCTGTGTCTGACAGTGGCCCAGTGCCAGATGCTGCAGAGGAAAGTGTAGGAATCCCACAATGAGAGATCTGTCCCCATTTTAGAGCTCACCCTGATCTCTGAGACAGAGATTGGCTTAAGCTTTGAAGTAAGGGCCCTCAGCCATGTCTGCAGAGCTACAGTTGGGGCTCTTCATTTTTCTTAGTCACTTGCATTGACCCATGGGGTTTGCTAGCTGTAGCTTCATTTCAGACAATTTTTTTTTTCCCTTGAAAAAAACAAGCCAGCTGTCTCTCCCAAAGAGTACAAAATGGCATTGTGGGATCCTACATTAACTAATGAGGGTGCTCAGCTTAAGGCTTGAACCCATTCTGCCCCCCCTGCATGCTGAATAAGGAGCGGTTTGGGTCACATGCTATCAACTACTGCAGGCAGTAAGCTGTTTTAAAAAGCTTGTAGCCCTCATGGTGTGAATAAAACCCTTCCCGTTCTGAATGGAATGTAGCTGAGGCAGGCTCTACATGAGTCTACTCGCAGCTCACCCCAGTACCTATGCTGCTGCTGCTCAGAGCTTGGCCAAGCAGCTGCAGAATAAAGACTTAACTGAAGTCTTGTCAGTTATTAGTGCCTGGTCTGTTGCACTCTGCAGCTGCTTGGGGAAGCTCTGAGAGACAGGCCCTGGAGCTCTTAGCTGAGGCCCAGGACTCCAGCACTTCCAAAGCAGCCAGAAGGTTGAAGGTGAGTAGAGCAGTGAGAATGCACACCCTTAGCACAATAGTTAGGGAAATGGAAGACCAAAACAAATGCAAGAGATGATAGGTTACAGATTAAAAAGATGAATTAAATAGAAAGTTGGCTGATGATGTTGCAGTTTAATACAGCACATAATAAAGTGGATGCAATTGTTTTATTCCAGGGGTGCTATGCTTTTTCATATGAGGTTCCCCTATAAAAAAGAATAAATGCAAAAAAGACTCATCTATTGCAGCAGGAATGGGATTGGCCAGTACTGTGCATGAACTGCTCTTGTTTTTGAGCTACCTGCTTGGAATGTGCCAAGTGAGGTTCTCCCCACATTGATTTCCAGACCCAAACATAGCATGTAGGAGCTGTGTGTACAATATGCTTACATTTCTGCAAGACTGCATGCAGGGTAGGGTGACCAGATGTCCTGATTTTATAGGGAGAGTCCCCATTTTTTGGGGTCTCTTTCTTATATAGGCTCCTATTACCCCCCCCCATCCCGATTTTTCACATTAGCTTCTGGTACACCTTAGAGCCAGGTTGCCTTCTCTAAATCTCTGGCTTTCTCCAGTATGCCGTGTGATTTCCTGCAGGAAATGAAACCTGCTGTTTTGAGCAGAGACTGGAGACTTAAAACTTTCCTTACTACGATCCTGTCTGTGTCCAGTACTATAGGAGTCCCACTGGTGCACCTGACTCCTGGTTATAGCATCTGAGGTCAGGAAAGCCTTTAAAGGGACAGCAGTGAAATATGTAGTTGGGAGAATGGGTTAGGCCAGGGCAACTTGCCAAGGCATGCGAGGATTCATAAGAATTCTACAGCCAGATGAGAAGAATAGTGTAGAAAGAATAATAAATATGGCAGTTCGCGCGTACCAGTTGGCCTTAACAGTAAAATTCTGTGCTGATCTTAAAACCAAAAAAGAAACATACAAGAAGTGGAAGACTTGGACAAAGACCAGGGAGGATATAAATAATTTCTCAAGCCAGCAGGAGTGAATCCAGGAAGGTCAAATCACACTTGGGTTGCAGCTAGCAAGGGATGTTAAGAGTAGAAAAGAGGTTTCTTCAGGTATGTCAGCAACAAGGATGGTCAAGGAAAGTATGGGCCCCTTACTGAATGGGGGAGCAACGTAGTGACAGAGAATGTGGAAACAGCTATGTACTCATCGCTTTTTTTTGCCTCTGTCTTCACAAACCAAGGTCAGTTCCAGACTACTGCATGGGCATCCAGTATGGGATGAGGAGGAACCGCCCCTGTGGGAGAAAGAAGTGGTGGCAGGACTACTTTAGAAAGCTGGAGGGCACAATCCGTGGGGCGGATGCACTGCATCCGAGAGGTGCTAAAGGAGTTGGTGGATGTGATTGCCAGAACATGTGTCATCTTATCTTTGAAAAACTCGTGTGATCGGGGGAGCTCCTGGATGACTGGAAAAAGGCTAAGGTGTGTCGCATCTTTTAAAAAAAAAAAAAGGGGGGAGGAGAATCTGGAACTACAGACAGTCAGCCTCAACCATCCCTGGAAAAATCATGGAGCAGATCCTGAGGAATCAATATCTGAATCACTTTAGAGGCAGAGAAGTGACCCGGAACATCAGAATGGTTACCAAGGCAAGTCCATGCTCATTAACCTAATTGCCTTCTATGACGAGATTAACTGGCTCTCCTGGGTGAGGAAAAGCAGGGATGTCAGGTGTTCCTTGACTTTTTTTTAGCAAAGTTTTGAATCACGAGTGTCCCACAGTATTCCCTTGTCAGCAAGTTAAAAGACCATATGGGCTGGAATGAATGGACTATAGGGTGCAGAGAAGCTGCTAGAATCATTGGGCTCAACATCGTAGTGATCAATGGTCCCATGTGCTGTTGCAGCTGGTATCCAGCGGAGTTGCCCCAAGGCTTGGTCTGGGCCGTTTTTTGTTCAATATCTTCATTAATGATGTGGAGGATGGCATGGATTGCATCCTCAGCAAGTCTGCAGATGACACTAAACTGGGAGGAGTGGTAGATACGCTGGAAGGTAGGGATAGGATACAGTGGGACCTTGACAAATTAGAAGATTGGACCAAAAGAAATCTGATGAGGTTCAGCAAGGACAAGTGCGCATACTGCACTTAAGATGGAAGAATCCCATGCACTGCTTCAGACTAGGGACCGAGTGACTAGGCAGTAGTTTCTGCAGAAAAGGACCTAGGGGTTACAGTGGACGAGAAGCTGGATATGAGTCAACAGTGTGCCCTTGTTACCAAGAAGGCTAACTGCATTTTGGGCTGTATAAGTAGGAGCCTTGCCACCAGATTGAGGAACGTGATCATTCTCCTCTATTTGGCATTGGTAAGGCCTCATCTGGAGTACTATGTCCAGTTTTGGGCCCCACAGCACAAGAAGGATGTGGAAAAATTGGAAAGAGTCCAGAGGGCATAAAAAATGATTAGGGGGCTGGAGCACATAACTTATGAGAAGAGGCTGAAGGAAGTGGAGGTTATTTTGTCAGTAGACGAGAAGAAGGATGGGGGATTTGATAGCTGCTTTCAACTACCTGAAAGGGGGTTCCAAAGAGGATTGATCTAGACTGTTCTCAGTGGTAGCAGATGACAGACAGAACATGGAGTGGTTCTTGTGTTATATGAAGGGGTAAATAAACACTTTCTTTTTTTCTTTTTTAATTCCACACCATTCTTAATTTTATAGACCTCTATCATATCCCACTTTAGTTGTCTCTTCTAAACTGAACAGTCCCAGTTTTTTTAATCAGCAGCTCTCAACCAAGGGCTCAGGGTCTCCTTGTAGGCTGCAAGCCTATTTCAGGGGATCCACCAAAATAAACCAGAGAGCAGGGGCGGCATTAGACTTGCAGAAAGCTGAAGCCCAAGCCCTGCTGCCTGAGGCTGAAGCCAAAGCATCTTAGCTTCGTGGAGCCCCAGGCAGTTGCCTGCTTGTTACCCTCTAATGCTGGCTCTGGCTTTTAATGTACTGGATATGCAGAAAAATAGTTGTTGTGGCACAGGTAGGCTGTAGAACTTTTATAGCATATTGGGATGAGGGGGCCTCAGAAAGAGAGGTTGGAAAAAACCTGTTTTTAATCTCTTCTCATATGGAAGCTGTTCCCTACCCCTAATCATTTTCTTTGCTATTCTCTGTACGCTTTGCAATTCTAATTGATATATTATCTTTGAGATGGGGTGACCAAAACTGCATGCAGTATTCAAGGTGGGTGTACCATGGCATTATATTTACTGTCTTATCTATCCCTTTCCTAATGGTTCCTAACATTCCGTTAGCTTTTTTTTGACAGCTGCTGCATACTGAGCAGATGTTTTCAGAGAACTGTCTGCCAAGATCAACAAATCTAGACCCCATCATTTTGTATGTGTAGTTGGAATAACGTTTGCCAGTGTGCATTACTTGGCACTTACCAACATTTGAATTTTATCTGCCATTTTATTGCTCAGTCCCCCACTTTTCTGAGATCCCTTTGTAATTCTTTGTAGTCGGCTTTTGACTTACTTATCTTCAGTCAATTAGTATTATCTGCAAATTTTCCCACCTCACTCTTCACCCCCTTTTCCGGATCATTTATGAATAAGCAGAGATCCCAGTACAAATCTTTGAGGGACCTTGCTATTTACCTTTTTCCATTGTGAAAACCGACCATTTAATCCTGTTCTTTGTTTCTTATCTTTTAATCAGTTATTGATCTATGAGAAAAATTTTCCTCTTATTCTGTGACTGCTTACTTTGGTTGAACGCTTTTGGTGAAGGACTTTGTCAAAGGCTTTCTGAAAGTCCAAGTCCACTCACTCGTGTCCACATGCTTGTTGACACCCTCAAAGAAATCCAATAGATTGGTGAGGCGTGAATTCCCTTTACAAAAGCTGTGTTGACTTTTTTTCCTCAACAGATCATGTTCTGTTCTGTTCTTATAGTTTCAATCAGTTTGCTTGGTACTAAAGTTAGGTTTACCAGCCTCTAATTGCCAGAATCGCTTCAGGAGCTTTTTTAAAAAAAGTGTCACATTAGTTATCCTCGAATCACATGCTGATTTGAGCCATAGGTTTAAATAATACAGTTAGCAGTTGTGCAATTTTGTATTTGAGTTTCTTAAAAACTCTTGGATGAATTCCATGTGGTCCTGGTGACTTACCACTGTTTAGTTTATCAGTTTGTTCCAAAACCTCCTCTATTGACACCTCAATCTGGGACTAGGGTGACTGAGTGTCCAGTTTTGGACTGGAACACCCAGTTGAACAGCGATCTTGGTGCCTCTGACTGGGCTGTTGACTGTCCAGTTTATGATGCCACACAGCGAGGCTGGCAGGCTCCCTGCTAGCCTCCATGCCGCATGGCTCCTGGGAAGCAGCTGGCATGTCGGCTTCCAGCTTCTACGCAGAGGGACCAGCAGGGGGCACTGCATGTTGCCCCTGCCCCAGACTCCATCCCGCAGCTCCCATTGGCTGGGAACTGCATAGAAGCCAGAGAGAGGACATGCAGCTGCTTCTGGGAACTGCTTGAGGTAAGTGCCACCCGGAGCCTGCACACCTGCCCCCCTCCCAGGCCCCAACCCCTTGCCCCAGCCTGATCCCTCTCCTACCCTCTGTACCCCTCGATCCCAACCCAAAGCATCTTCCTGCACCCAAATTTCTCATCCCTAGCCCCACCCCAGAGCCCGCACTCCCAGCCGGAGCCCTCGCACTCTCAGTTCCAGCCCGGAGCCCCCTCCTGCACTCCGAACCCCTCAGCAACAGCCAGGAGCCGTCTCCTGCATCCTGAACCCCTCATTTCTGTCCCCACCTGGAACCTGCACCCTCAGCCCAGAGCCCGTACTTCTTTCCACACCCCAATACTCTGCCTCGGCCTGCTTTTCTTCTTTGGCCTGCCTAATTATACTTAACTTGCCAGAGTTTACGCTGTTCTCTATTTTTCTCAGTAGGATTTGACTTCCAGTTTTTAAAGGGATGCCTTTTTGCCTCTGACTACCTCTTTTCTTTTTGCCATGGTTGTGGCTTTCTTTTGGTCCTCTTAGTCTGAACCTCTGCTGTGGTGTGTTTAAAAAACTTCCATGCAGCTTGCAGGCATTTCACTCGTGTGACTGTTCCTTTTAATTTTCATAGAATCATAGACTTTAAGGTCAGAAGGGACCATTATGATCATCTAGTCTGATCTCCTGCACAATGCAGGCCCCAGAATCTCACCCACCCACTCCTGTATCAAATCTGTGTCTGAGCCACTGAAGTCCTCAAATCATGGTTTAAAGACTTCAAGGTGCAGAGAACCTTCCAGCAAGTTGGCCAGTGGAGTCCTGCTTCGGTTTCTTCTTGGGCCTACTATAGTCTCTTCCAGTAGGAGGCTCTTCTTGGTTACACTCGTGGCTCCGTGATCCTGTTTCCTTACTTTCCTCGTGCAGGTATTGCTAGTTTTGAGAATGTTGCGCTGGAGATGTCTGTAGGTGTCTGGTGTCATAGATATTACGGGGGTTAGGCAGATGCGGTTAGTACCTGCATCTTGGCTGTAGACAATGGATCGGTGTTGATGCGCGGATGAAGCTGGAGGCAATAGCTTAAGAGTAGGGTTACCATAGCGGTCAGTACAGGGATTTCGTATTGAAGGTATGTTAATTTCACCTTGGATTCACTATATATGGGTGCACGTGTTGTCTCTATGGAAATCGTGGAATTGAACCTCCTCATGATAGATTGGTTGTGTTCATGCTTGAAGTTGGTGAGGTGGAGCTGTGAAATCTTATGGTGGAATTTCTCTCCTCAGGAGTTCTCTACTTCCCATGTGGTCCAGAGGATGGAAAGATTCATCAATGTAGCATAGGTGTTAGAGAAGGGGCGTGACAAGTGGACAACAGCTGAGGAAGGCATTGTTCCAGGCTTCGGCATAAAAACTATTGGACCATATTGTGGGGCCATTGTGATATGGTGTCCATAGCCGTGCCACTGCACTCTGAGATATATATTTTCATCAAATTTTGAAATAGTTTTGTTGTTTGGACCAAAATGGAAGCCTGATTTTGGACTAATGTGTGAGGGAGTGAAAGGTCAGAACCTAGCAACCAGTTGTGCTGTGCATCATCAGGGATACTGTGCCTTGACAGCTTATATTTCCATTACCTGCTGTGGAATGTTTGTGTATAGATTAGAGCCTTCTCATCAATGGTGGCTAGAGATGGTGCTTTTCATAGGCAGCTTAGGTCACCCAACTGCATGATAGTTTTCTAGGGGAATGCTACGCGGTTTTGTTCGAGAAGATAGCTGGTGAGTGCTTTTGCGCGCTCTGCACATTGATAACTGAATAGGAGAGTTCCAGCGAATCACATGCACGGTCCTTCAGTGCAGTGAGTGCCATGATGTCCTGAGATGATGGTGGCGTTCCAGGATTCCGGGTTGTGGATCTGTGGTAGTTAGTGGATAAACCCTGTCCAGGCCTCTATGTTGATTTGTTCCCGTGCTTAGTGTTAGGGAGCGTCCTGAGTAGATGCGTGCAGTTTCTTAGTGTATTCTCAGTGAGATCTGAGGGAAGTGCGCCTGTAGAAATCACCTACACCCAGCTAAAAAAACCCTCCAACGCATCATCAGGGATCTACAACCACTTCCTGGACAACCGATCCCAACTTTCACAGCCTGTAACATGCCAACCTGAAAATTTCTCCACCAATAACTGCACACCACACCATAGTAACTCTAGCTCAGGAACCAAGCCATGCAACAAACCTCGATGCCAACTCTGGCTCATAATCCTACACGGGCAACACCATCACAGGATCCTAACCAGATCAGCCCCACCATTCACCGTTCGTTCACCTGCATGTCCACCAATGCTAATATACGCCATCATATGCCAGCAATGCCTCGCTTCTGCTTGACCTACATGCCTAATACATTGGACAGTCTCTACGGAAAAGTAAATGGACACAAAGCAGATATTAGGGAATGGCAATATACAAACCTGCTAGACGAGAACATTTTCAACCTCCTGGCCACACACTCAGGGCTATAGCAGGCATGTTAACGGTTGGCCACCCACTGCTGCAGCACAAAATAACCTCTCCAGGACCCAGACTTCCATAGTAGAAACTGGTGAGCTTCATGCTTCATCTGGCAAATGTAGTTAGAGCACCATCTAGCTCAGGTATAAACAAGACTGTGAATGTGCTTGTCAACTACGCCCAGAACTCACGCTCTTCTCCTCCCTTGGTTATTCTTACACCTCAACTGCTAAAAAGCGGCCCATCCTCGCCGCTGAGCCTGCAACTAACCTCATTTCTCCTAGGGCTTGCTTGCCATATATATACCTGCCTGGAACTGTTTCGCACTGCATGAATCCGACTGAAGTGGGTATCCACCCACGAAACTCATGCATCCAATGATCTGTTAGCAGCTCATATAGTGTTCCACGGACCTCTTTGCTGCTCTTTACAGACCAGCATAACACATACCTACCCTTCTGATACTAGGTATGGTCACAGTGGTCCATTCTGTGAAATGATTCCTTATGCATGATAAGAAGAGCTTGGTAACAGACTACTTAGGCCCACCAGTCATGGGGGACACGGACTTGTAAAATGCTGGTGAGATTTAGAGAGGCTACAAAAAACAGAAAACTCAATTAGACTAACGCAGCATAATTGAATATATGCCACAATGTTGATAGGAACATATTCATGTCAGTTCATGAGGATGCAGACACAAGAATTTCTCAGACACAATTAATCGGACTACTTCTTGATTTATAGTCCGGTTGTAGGTCAGGTTCTGTTCCAAGATGTGACTATAGATGAACTGTTTCGGTAAAGAGCAACCATTTGTAGTTAAATTAACATCCTTGTAGTGGGGAAAAATATCAAAGAAGCTCATAGAGTAACATTTAACTTCAAAAGGAGAACTACACAAATGAGGAAAAGCTAGTTAAATCAATCCCAAGAATATTAAAGGAACTGGCACATGAAATTGATGCAAGTCCAGTACAAGAATTTTTAATGAATCTGTAACTCAGGGGTTAGTCCGTATGACTAGAATTGCTAAATAGTTTCAATCTCTTAAG